>NC_069501.1:247837507-248142507 GCF_027579735.1 Bombina bombina
TTTGATTTGCAGTATTTGCAGATTACAGAATAAGCGTGTTAGCCTGTACTGGGAGTGTGGGACAAACACAATTTTTACATAAAAGCAAGAATTGTTTTATATTTATTTATAATATCAGTTAATGTAACCAGCCAGAAGAGCAGTATAAGAAAGGAAATGACAACTTTATTATATTGTTTTGTTTTTTTATGCTTGTGCCAGCTTGAGATGTGTGCGCTCCATATTGCTCTACTCACATTAATAACTTACATGTTGTTGTTTCTCTTTTTCATTCTAGTTTTGGAGTTTAAGTGACCAACGGGTTGCCTCTGTGCTTCGGTGTCCTGAACAGCTCACTCGTGGATCAAGCCCTACTCTGTTTTGGCAGACAATTTTAACCCTCTCGTAGTTAATTTTAGGCAACCTTCAATATTGTGAGCTAGTAGTCCTATAAAAAGCAAGCACTAAGATTCTCACACCTGTGTGATAAAGGGGCTCACTCCTCAGGTGCATTGTGTATATATCATTGTATTAAAATGCTCTCCTTATATTTGCATTGTCTTCAGCTCATTTTACATTGAGCATCTATTTAATTTAAATGTCCTTTTACGAAAAACAGCATCTTGTGATAATTGTGTATTGCAAATGGTTTTAGTTGCAGTTGATAAAATGCATTCCGCTATTTCTTGTTTGAGAGCAAGGAATAGAACGCATATTTAACAAACTAATTGCACTAAAGCCCTTGGTAATGTTATTGTGAAACATAAAGCAATCAAAGGGCTTTAGTGATATGCTTAACCTTTTAGAAAACAATCCTCATTTAACAATCATTTGGAGGCATCAGGCAATTTAAAATGTCACATTGCATAGGCTTTTTTTTATTTCCAGCGATCCAAAGCTGAAAGGATATGTAATAATATGAAATATCAACTATCTATGGGAAATATGCCCAGTTTAAATAAACCAGCAGTTGTGCAATAATAGCAGTATATCTTTTACACCTGATGTCATCCATCTTTTTAATGTTTATAATGTTTCAGTTTTTAGATAGTGGATGTGATTTTCTTTGCTTTGAGGAGTGGAATATATGTAAAATCATTTTTTGTAATAAAATAGCCTTCAGAAAGCATATTTATGGGAAAAAAATAAATATTTATTTTATTTGATTTAAAAATATTCCAATGTGATTAAAAAAAACAGTCTTACAGGTTTTAGATGTATGTTCATTATTATTATTAATCAAACTCCTTTATATAAAAAAATAGTCCAGAAGTATAATCATTTAAAGGGGCAGTCTACTTGAAAATGTGTATTGTTTAAAAAGAGACATAATCCCTATATTACCCATTCCCTAGTTTTGCATAACCAGCATAGTTATATTGATATACTTTTTACCGATGATTACCTTGTATCTAAGCCTCTGCAGGATGGCCCCTTATTTCAGTTATTTTGACAGATTTGCATTATAACGAATCAATTCCCTCTCATAAATAACTACACAGGAGTGAGCACAATGTTATCTATATGACAAACATGAACTAGCACTGTCTAGCTGTGAAAAACTGTAAAATGCACTGAGATAAGAGGCGGCCTTCACGGGTTTAGAAATTAGTATATGAGCCTACCTAGGTTTAGCTTTCAACAAAGACTACCAAGATAACAAAGCAAATTGGAAAGTTGTTTAAAATTGCCTGCTTTATCTGAATCATGAAAGTTTAATTTCGACTTGACTGTCCCTTTAACTCTGGTTATGAACTGAATGTCACCAAACCTAGAGTAACACTTAGCATTTATTACTCCAGGATGTCTATCCAGCAAGCATAAGTAATCAAATAACATGGGTTCAGTTCTTCCTTTGCACTTCTGCAAGTAAATTGTGATGCAAGACTGATAAACTGATCTAGTGTATAAAAATGTAGCACTGACAATGTCGTCTTTTTAATGTTATTGTGTAAAATGATCACCTATTGCCATGTTGTCTGTAGAGGTCATCATTACCCCATTGGTATAACGATTGCAGTTATAGGCACTATCTGCTAGATTCTGTATAAAAAAGTGAAATCTTTTTTTTTACCCAATGCCGACAGCAGACAAGTGCTTTTAATGAGAGATTTAATGCACTGTGGAACTGTGGCATAATTCCTGCCAGATAGTAAAAAGAAAGGATTTATTCTAGCAGTAGTGCACCAGCCAGACATAGAACTACTGAAGTGTTAGTTTTATTAATATATAGCAGAGGATTATCAGTTAAGAAAACTCATTTTCATATATAGAAATTATTTATAGACCAACAAAAAGCCATGCTGCATTTTAGCACTGCAATGTTAAATGAACATTAAAGTCAAACTTTAATTACCCATAAAATGTTTAATTAAAGAGAATAAAACAATAATCTATCTGGTATTATCTTAGCTCAGAGCACCAGTTGATTTACATTTGTCTGACTGTGGCAACGCAAAACAGGAACATGATTTCCACCAGAATTTTAAAGACTATATACTTGAACTGTCCTTGAGTTGCTAAACCTATTTAATTGCTCTAACATAATCTATTATTATTATTATCAGTTATTTGTAGAGCGCCAACAGATTCTGCAGCACTAAATTCATTTTAACAGCTCTTTTGCAATGCCATGCGTAATTACTTAAATGTGCTATGTCTATTTAAAAACGACTTTAATGTCCCTTTAATCTGCTTTTATAATTTATGTATAGCTATTTTGTGCAGTGCTTAAACAACCTAAAAAGGAACCCTATCTTCCTTGCCCCTTTCTGTATAAAAGTATGTTAAAGACAGTAATTTCTGGTATATTTAGAGCTTTATTTATAGAAGAAACTCTTACAACTGCTCTTTATGCCCTGGTTGTCATCTTTATGAGTCAGTGCTAATTTAATGAGATGGAAGAATAAACAAAGCAAAAATGGTGCTGGATAGTTGTAAGAATCCTAATGTGTTTTGTGTTCATTTCCTGCTGCTGCCACAGCCGCAGTGCTGCTCAGAAGACTGTTCAGAACTTGTAACTGTTCCTATTATCACTTTCTCTAAGAAGTGGTCTTGTTTCTCACACAACTTCAGGGTACAAACTCACACTGTTTTATCCCAAGCTGCTGCCGACACCTCTTTTGTATCATGCATAACCTCAGCTGCAATCCAGACAAGTTTTGATTGATAACATTATTCCTTTTGAAATGAGAACTATTTGTAGACTTGCCTAGATTATATTGTTGTTTTCTTTTATGTGAGTTTGTGCCTTTTTTTGTCTAATTCCAATGCAGGTATATTGGAAATAAATATTATAGAAGACTCTTTAATGTTTCTATGTTTTTTTTCTATTTTTTTTCTTCAAAGAAGTTCACTTTACTATTTATTTATGTATATGCATTTGCACTAATCCCGAATATGGCCGCCACCATAAATAGCTCTATTTCTTCTTGTGAAAGTGCAACACAATAAGATTATTATTATTATTTTTATTATTATACTTTATTTATGAAGCGCCAACATATTCCACAGCGCTGTCCATGGATACAATTAATTTAAATAAAACAATACAAGACTTGTAAAAGACAGGACAAAATTTACAAACACATACAGGAGGGATTGAGGGCCCTATTCCCGTGGGAATTTACAATCTAGAAGGGCAGGAGGTTGAGAAACAGGAGGTGAGGACTGCAAGATTTTGAAATATGTTAATACAGAGTTAGATGAGGGAAATATTAGGTAAGTGAAGTTAATCTATTATTTAGTTGGGTGATAGGCTTCCCTGAACAGAAAAGTCTTCAGGGAACATTTAAAGGAAGACAGATTAGGGCAAAGCCTGACAGCACGAGGGAGAATGTTCCAGAGGGTAGGTGCTGCACGACGGAAGTCCTGCAGTCTAGCATGAGAGGAGGTGATAGTTGCGGATGCAAGGAGCAGGTCATTGTTGGATCTTAGTGGACGGGCTGGAGTATACTTGTGTGTTAGAGAGGATAGGTAGAGGGGAGCAGCGTTGGTGAGAGCTTTGTATGTAAGGGTGAGAATTTTTAATTGAATTCTGCTGTGAATGGGGAGCCAATGAAGGGACTCGCAGAGAGGTGCAGCAGATACAGATCAACGGGAAAGGTGGATCAGCCTGGCAGAGGCATTTAGGATGGATTGAAGGGGGGAGAGGCGGGAAAGAGGGAGGCCAGCAAGTAGGTTATTGCAGTAGTCAAGTCGGGAGATAACAAGGGAGTGGATTATTTGCTTTGTGGTGTCAGCGCTCAGAAAAGGGTGAATTTTGGAAATATTGCGTAGATGGTTGCGGTAGGATGTAGAAAGCGATTGGATATGGGGGACGAAGGATAGATTTGAGTCAAGTGTGACTCTGAGGCAGCGGACTTGGGGCGATGGGGAAATGGTGATGCCGTCAACAGGGATAGAGAAGTCGGTGTAGAGCTTGAGGGGGGGATAAGAAGGAGCTCAGTCTTGGACATGTTAATCTTTAGGTGGTGAGAGGCCATCCAGGAAGAAATACCAGATAAGCAGTCGCTAACATGAGAAAGGACAGAGGAGAGAGAGCAGGGGTGGAGAGGTAGATCTGGGTGTCATCAGCCTAGAGGTGATATTTGAAGCCGTAACTGTTGATAAGTTTACCCAGCGAAGAAGTATAGATGGAGAAGAGTAGAGGACCCAGAACAGATCCTTGAGGTACTCCAACAGACAGAGGCATAGGAGAGGAGGAGTCGCCGACAAATGACACAGAAAAAGACCTGTGGGAAAGATAGGAGTGAATCCAGGAAAGAGCAGTGTCGCAGAGGTCAAAAGAGCTAAGGGTCTGTAGGAGGAGGGGGTGGTCAACTGTGTCGAAGGCAGCTGAGAGGTCTAGTAAGATGATTATAGAGTAGTGGCCAATATTTTTTGCAGAGAGAAGATCGTTTGTAACCTTGGTAAGGGCAGTCTCAGTTGAGTGTTTTGGGCGGAACCGGATTGCAGTGGGTCAAGCAAGGAGTTGGTGGACAGGAAGTGGGTTAGGATTTGCACAGATTTTAGTGCTTTGCACTTTCACAAGAAAAAATCTGGTTAAAAAATTAGCCTAAAGCAGTTGAGGGCTTCCATATCAGTTAGTCTGAATGCACATGCCTTTATTTTACACACATACGGCTAGATTACAAGTGGCTTGTTAAAGTTAGTGAGGGCACGATATAGCAGTATCGTGCCCATATTAACTTGTGCGTGTATTACAAGTTGAAAGTAAACATGTTTGCTTAGGCACAATCAAATTTAACAAGCATAAGGTTAACGTGACTGAAAACCTTGCACAAAAGCTAAGGGCCAGATTACAAGTGGAGCGCTAAATATCGCTAGCAAGCAATATTAGCACTCCACTTTGTAATACCAGCGCACGATAATGTGTGCTGGTATTTCAAGTAAATCACAATGCGAACATGAGCTCATGTTCACAGATGGCATCAGAATCTCATGCAGCGTAGGGGGTAAGTAGCGAAACGATGGGCAGTTATATACATAATGGGTGATTCAAAATTATTATGAGAAACAGCTAAAGTTGTGAAGAAATCTGAGATTACCGCTTATATTATGCCAACCAGAAACCAGATAAAGACCCCACTTCTTCATGCATGCCTATTTTCCTATTACATCTGGACTACAAAATTCTAACTAAAATCATAGCAAATAGATCAATGTCAATACTCCATAAACTTATACATAAAGATCAAATAAGGTTTATTAAAGGTAGATCCTCAATGTTAAATGTTAGGAACATACTTAAAGTAGTGGCAAAATTCTGGATGGCAAAACAAAATGGTTTTCCTGTTTTCGTTAGATGCTCAGAGGGCCTTCCACCGGGGTATTATAAAACATAAACAGTACTAGGCAAAAGTCTTAGGCCACCATTAGATTTGTTGTTTTAGCAATGGTATAATTACCATATATAATTATTTCTCAGTCTCTATTAGAATACAACCAGAAAATACAGGATACTTGTACTGTATGCAGTATTAAAAAACAGAAAAAAACAGCTATAGGCTAAAGTGGCAAGTATTTAGTGTGACCTCCCCTTACACTTGAGCAATAGCAGGAACCTGGTTCTCGTAAACCTAAATGGAATCCTAATTAATGTCATTGCTAACACCTGTATTTGTCCTACTATTTCATGTCAAAATGACTGGTGTGAAAAATGTCTATTACACCAGGTTTGTGCAAGACATGCTTCAGCATTATATACACATGTGGTATGAGTTTAATTCATTGGAAGCTTGCTAATCATTCCATTCAAAATTCCAAAGATCACAGAATTTGACAGACATAAAATCATACTTTTGCATCAGCAAGGCCACTCTCAAAGGGGAATCGGCAAACAAACTGGATACTCAAGATGTGGTATTCAAGCGTTTATAAAGACATTTGAAGAATCAGGAAAGGTAAAGGACTGGAAGGCCAAGAAAACCTTTTTGAAATCTAATAAGAAGTTTCCTGAGTTTCTTCTTTGAGAGACCAGAAGAAGTCCAGCAAGGACCTGTCTCAGCATCTGGCAGCTTCATCGGGAAACCAAGTTGACCCTTCTACAGCCTGAAGAAGCTTGATCAGCAATGCTCTTCACTGTCACCAAGCACCAATCTACCTGTGTTTTGTTGTAGCTTAAAGGACCATTAAATACAGTAGAATTGCACAATAAAAAAAGTCAATGCAATACCATTGCTTTCTAACAAGTTTTTTTAAAATTTATTTCAATTTGCTGGCCCCCTGTATCATGTGACAGCCATCAACCAATCACAGACTCATATATGTTTATACTGTGAACTCTTGCACATTGACAGCAGGAGCTTGTGCTTAGAAAGAGTGCATATAAAATTATTTTTCATAATTTGATAATGGAAGTAAATCGGAAAGTCTTTTTAAATTGCATGCTCTATCTGAATCATGAAAGTTTAATTTTGACTTTAGTGTCCCTTTAACATATTCTGATAATGTACACTGCAGGCTGGACTCTCTATAGCAAATTACTGAAGGTGCATAACTTTGTTAAGTGCTGTTGTCGAAAAGACAAATTAAGCTGGAAGCCCAGTGTTACCAGGGAGATCCTGTGTTAAAAAAACTACAACTCTCAGAATTCTCCAGAAAAATTGCAGTACTGTTATTTGCCAATACTGCATTAAGGGTGAAACAAACACACAAAAAGGTATCTTCAGGCACTTGCAGCCCCTGTTATTCCACCTGTGAGTGTTCACATATACAGCATGATCAGGGACGGACTGATTAGCAAAATGGACCTGGACGGAGGGCCGAACATGTAACTAAGCTGTTATTTGTGGGTTTAGTGGGGGCCTTTTGCCTGAATTAGGGATTTGTTGCTCAGGGGCCCTAAAGTGTGTGGGGGGCCCTGTCGCTATGAGGGCAGTCTGGCCCTGGAGGTTGGGGGCCCTGTCTCTGACCCCTGAGGTTGGGTGGCCCGGTTGGGGCAGTGCAGGGATGCTACCATGTTCATTTGTTTAAATTTGGGTCCGAGGGAGACAGTGGGGTCCCCTTCCCAAATTTTTGCCCGGGGCCCTAATTGGTCTCAGTTTGCTCCCGAGCATGATGAACTCAAAGATCCCTCTGCTAGTGAAAGCAGAAAAAGAACTGACTTTGCTCTCTTTTGTGTAGCTGAATCTCCATCCTATCCAAAACCCAGATGTGACATCAAGTACATTGCTAAACACTGATGCCTCCCTCCACCCCGATTTATTTATTTATGCAAAACTGGGGAATGGGGAATAAAGGGATTATCTATGTTTTTAAACAATACAAATTTTCAAGTAGAGTTTGCCTTTAATTTGCTGATTTGGCACATGCCCAGTGTTAGGCAGATTTTACCTTTTACAATATTAGTTATAGCAGTAAAATCATAAATCAGATGTAACTATCAACCCTTAGGCCTTTTATGCACTGCACCATTAGAGGGAGCTGCTCACAATATTAACCCCTTAGTGACCAGGCCACTTTTCAATTTGTTGACCATCTGGGACCAAGGCTATTTTTGCATTTCTGCGATGTTTGTGTTTAACTGTTATTTTCCTCTTACTCATTTACTGTACCCACACATATTATATACCGTTTTTCTCGCCATTAAATGGACTTTCTAAAGATACCATTATTTTCATCATATCTTATAATTTACTATAAAAAAATTATAAAATATTAGGAAAAAATGAAAAAAAACACACTTTTTCTAACTTTGAGCCCCAAAATCTCTAACACATCTACAACCACCATAAAATACCAATGCTAAACAGTTTCTAAATTTTGTCTTGAGTTTAGAAATACCCAATGTTTACATGTTCTTTGCTTTTTTTGCAAGTTATAGGGCAATAAGTACAAGTAGCACTTTGCTATTTCAAAACCATGTTTTTTCAAAATTGGCGATAGTTACATTGTAACACCAATATCTGTCAGGAATCCCTGAATAACCCTTCAAATGTATATATTTTTTAAAAGAAGACAACCTAAGGTATTAAACTTGGGGTATTTTGACTTTTTTCATGCAACCATTTTACCACCAATCTATGCCAAAGTTTGGGGGGGGGGGGAAATTATTTGATTTCTCTTGTTAAGTGTATCCAGTCCACGGATCATCCATTACTTATGGGATATTAACTCCTCCCCAACAGGAAGTGCAAGAGGATTCACCCAGCAGAGCTGCTATATAGCTCCTCCCCTAACTGCCATTACCAGTCATTCTCTTGCACCCAACGAATAGATAGGATGTGTGAGAGGACTGTGGTGATTATACTTAGTTTCATACCTTCAATCAAAAGTTTGTTATTTTATAATAGCACCGGAGTGTGTTATTCCTTCTCTGGTAGAATTTGAAGAAGAATCTACCTGAGTTTTTCTATGATTTTAGCCGGAGTAGTTAAGATCATATTGCTGTTTCTCGGCCATCTGAGGAGAGGTAAACTTCAGATCAGGGGACAGCGGGCAGATTAATCTGCAAAGAGGTATGTAGCATCTTATTATTTTCTGACAATGGAATTGATGAGAAAATTCTGCCATACCGATATAATGTAAACTCAGCCTTAAATGCAGTAGCAGCAACTGGTATCAGGCTGTCATGTATGTATATTTTACACTTCAGTATTCTGGGGAATGGCACTTCACTGGAATTATACTGTATGCATAAAACTTTAGCCTAATTTGCAGGGACTAGCAACAGGCTTTTTAATAACACTCAATTTATTAATGTTAAACGTTTTTTGCTGGCATGTAAAATCGTTTAATTTTCTGAGGTACTGGGTGAAAAAATGTTTTGGGCACTATTTTTTTCCACTTGGCAGTCGTTTTATTTAATTTATGACAGTTTACTGATCTCTCTCACTGTTATGTGTGAGGGGGAGGGGCCTTTTTTGGCGCTTTTGCTACGCATCAAAAAATTCAGTCAGAAGTTTGTCTTCCCTGCATGATCCAGTTCATCTCTACAGAACTCAGGGGTCTTCAAAACTTGTTTTGAGGGAGGTAATCACTCACAGCAGAGCTGTGAGATTGTAGTTGACTGTGATAAAAAAAAAAAAAAACGTTTATTTCTGTATTTTTTTTCTGCTATCAGGGTTAGTTATCCTTTGCTAATGGGAGCAATGCTTTGCTAAAATTGTGTTTTTTACAAAGATTTGATGCTATAACTTTTCAGTTTATTAATTTTCAACTGTCATAACTTTTTCTGTGCTTCTTATAGGCACAGTACGTTTTCATATTATAGTAAATTACTTGAAAAGTATTTCCAAGTTGCTAGTTTATTTGCTAGTGTGTTAAACATGTCTGATTCAGAGGAAGATATCTGTGCTATATGTGCTAAAGCCAAAGTGGAGCCCAATAGAAATTTATGTACTAACTGTATTGATGCTACTTTAAATAAAAGTCAATCTGTACAAATTGAACATATTTCACCAAACAACGAGGGGAGAGTTATGCCGACTAACTCGCCTCACGTGTCAGTACCTGCATCTCCCGCTCGGGAGGTGCGTGATATTGTAGCGCCGAGTACATCTGGGCGGCCATTACAAATCACATTACAGGATATGGCTACTGTTATGACTGAAGTTTTGGCTAAATTACCAGAACTAAGAGGTAAGCGTGATCACTCTGGGGTGAGAACAGAGTGCGCTGATAATATTAGGGCCATGTCAGACACTGCATCACAATTTGCAGAACATGAGGACGAGAGCTTCATTCTGCGGGTGACGGTTCTGATCCAAACAAACTGGATTCAGATATTTCAAATTTTAAATTTAAGCTGGAAAACCTCCGTGTATTACTAGGGGAGGTGTTAGCGGCTCTGAATGATTGTAACACAGTTGCAATACCAGAGAAAATGTGTAGGTTGGATAAATATTTTGCGGTACCGGCGAGTACTGACGTTTTTCAACAAGGTTTTATATTGCAACCTCTTGCATGCATTGCGCCTGTCACGGCTGCAGCAGCATTTTGGTTTGAGTCTCTGGAAGAGACACTTGAATCAGCTCCATTAGATGAGATTACACACAAGCTTAAAGCCCTTAAGTTAGCTAACTCATTTATTTCAGATGCCGTAGTACATTTAACTAAACTTACGGCTAAGAATTCCGGATTCGCCATTCAGGCACGCAGAGCACTGTGGCTAAAATCCTGGTCAGCTGACGTTACTTCTAAATCTAAATTGCTTAATATACCTTTCAAAGGGCAGACCTTATTCGGGCCCGGGTTGAAAGAAATTATCGCTGACATTACAGGAGGTAAAGGCCATGCCCTGACTCAAGACAGAGCCAAACCTAAGGCTAGACAGTCTAATTTTCGTTCCTTTCGTAATTTCAAAGCAGGAGCAGCATCAACTTCCTCTGCACCAAAACAGGAAGGAGCTGTTGCTCGCTACAGACAAGGCTGGAGACCTAACCAGTCCTGGAACAAGGGCAAGCAGGCCAGGAAACCGCTGCCCCTAAGACAGCATGAATCGAGGGCCCCCGATCCAGGCTTGGGCAAGAGATGTCCAGGATCCCTGGGCATTAGAGATCATATCTCAGGGATACCTTCTAGACTTCAAATTCTCTCCCCCAAGAGGGAGATTTCATCTGTCAAGGTTGTCAACAAACCAAATAAAGAAAGAGGCGTTTCTACGCTGCATAAAGATCTTTTATTAATGGGAGTGATCCATCCGGTTCCGCGGTCGGAACAAGGACAAGGGTTTTACTCAAATCTGTTTGTGGTTCCCAAAAAAGAGGGAACTTTCAGGCCAATCTTGGATTTAAAGATCCTAAACATATTCCTAAGAGTTCCATCGTTCAAAATGGAAACTATTCGGACAATTTTACCCATGATCCAAAAGGGTCAGTACATGACCACAGTGGATTTAAAGGATGCTTACCTTCACATACCGATTCACAAAGATCATTACCGGTATCTAAGGTTTGCCTTTCTAGACAGGCATTACCAGTTTGTAGCTCTTCCATTCGGATTGGCTACGGCTCCGAGAATCTTCACAAAGGTTCTGGGTGCTCTTCTGGCGGTACTAAGACCGCGAGGAATTGCGGTAGCTCCGTACCTAGACGACATTCTGATACAAGCTTCAAGCTTTCAAACTGCCAAGTCTCATACAGAGTTAGTACTGGCATTTCTAAGGTCGCATGGATGGAAGGTGAACGAAAAGAAGAGTTCTCTCTTTCCACTCACAAGAGTTCCCTTCTTGGGGACTCTTATAGATTCTGTAGAAATGAAGATTTACCTGACAGAAGACAGGTTAACAAAGCTTCAAAATGCATGCCGTGTCCTTCATTCCATTCAACACCCGTCAGTAGCTCAATGCATGGAGGTGATCGGCTTAATGGTAGCTGCAATGGACATAGTACCCTTTGCACGCCTACATCTCAGACCACTGCAATTGTGCATGCTAAGTCAGTGGAATGGGGATTACTCAGACTTGTCCCCTACTCTGAATCTGGATCAAGAGACCAGAAATTCTCTTCTATGGTGGCTTTCTCGGCCACATCTGTCCAGGGGGATGCCATTCAGCAGGCCGGACTGGACAATTGTAACAACAGACGCCAGCCTACTAGGTTGGGGCGCTGTCTGAAATTCTCTGAAGGCTCAGGGACAATGGAATCAGGAGGAGAGTCTCCTACCAATAAACATTCTGGAATTGAGAGCAGTTCTCAATGCCCTTCTGGCTTGGCCCCAGTTAACAACTCGGGGGTTCATCAGGTTTCAGTCGGACAACATCACGACTGTAGCTTACATCAACCATCAGGGAGGGACAAGAAGCTCCCTAGCAATGATGGAAGTATCAAAGATAATTCGCTGGGCAGAGTCTCACTCTTGCCACCTGTCAGCAATCCTCATCCCGGGAGTGGAGAACTGGGAGGCGGATTTCTTAAGTCGTCAGACTTTTCATCCGGGGGAGTGGGAACTTCATCCGGAGGTCTTTGCCCAAATACTTCGACGTTGGGGCAAACCAGAGATAGATCTCATGGCGTCTCGACAGAACGCCAAGCTTCCTCGTTACGGGTCCAGATCCAGGGATCCGGGAGCGGTTCTGATAGATGCTTTGACAGCACCTTGGACCTTCGGGATGGCTTATGTGTTTCCACCCTTCCCGATGCTTCCTCGATTGATTGCCAGAGTCAAACAGGAGAGAGCATCAGTGATTCTAATAGCGCCTGCATGGCCACGCAGGACTTGGTATGCAGATCTAGTGGACATGTCATCCTGTCCACCTTGGTCGCTACCTCTGAAACAGGACCTTCTGATCCAGGGTCCCTTCAAACATCAAAATCTAATTTCTCTGAAGCTGACTGCTTGGAAATTGAACGCTTGATTTTATCAAAACGTGGTTTTTCTGAGTCAGTTATTGATACCTTAATACAGGCTAGGAAGCCTGTTACCAGAAAGATTTACCATAAGATATGGCGCAAATACTTATATTGGTGCGAATCCAAGAGTTACTCATGGAGTAAGGTTAGGATTCCGAGGATATTGTCTTTTCTACAAGAAGGTTTAGAAAAGGGTTTATCCGCTAGTTCCTTAAAGGGACAGATTTCAGCTCTGTCCATTCTTTTACACAAACGTCTGTCAGAAGTTCCGGACGTTCAAGCTTTTTGTCAGGCTTTAGCTAGGATCAAGCCTGTGTTTAAAACTGTTGCTCCACCATGGAGTTTGAACTTAGTTCTTAATGTTTTACAGGGGGTTCCGTTTGAACCCCTTCATTCCATTGATATCAAGTTGTTATCTTGGAAAGTTCTGTTTTTAATGGCGATTTCCTCGGCTCGAAGAGTCTCTGAGTTATCTGCCTTACATTGTGATTCTCCTTATCTGATTTTTCATTGAGACAAGGTAGTTCTGCGTACTAAACCTGGGTTCCTACCTAAGGTGGTCACTAACAGGAATATCAATCAAGAGATTGTGGTTCCATCTTTGTGTCCTAATCCTTCTTCGAAAAAGGAACGTCTGCTACACAATCTAGATGTAGTCCGTGCCCTGAAATTTTATCTACAGGCAACTAAGGATTTTCGACAAACGTCTTCCCTGTTTGTCGTTTATTCTGGTCAGAGGAGAGGTCAAAAAGCTTCGGCTACCTCTCTCTCCTTTTGGCTTCGTAGCATAATACGGTTAGCCTATGAGACTGCTGGACAGCAGCCTCCTGAAAGAATTACAGCTCATTCTACTAGAGCTGTGGCTTCCACTTGGGCCTTTAAGAATGAGGCTTCTGTTGAACAGATTTGCAAGGCTGCAACTTGGTCTTCTCTTCATACTTTTTCCAAATTTTACAAATTTGACACTTTTGCTTCTTCGGAGGCTGTTTTTGGGAGAAAGGTTCTTCAGGCAGTGGTTCCTTCCGTATAAAGAGCCTGCCTGTCCCTCCCGTCATCCGTGTACTTTAGCTTTGGTATTGGTATCCCATAAGTAATGGATGATCCGTGGACTGGATACACTTAACAAGAGAAAACATAATTTATGCTTACCTGATAAATTTATTTCTCTTGTAGTGTATCCAGTCCACGGCCCGCCCTGTCACTTTAAGGCAGGTAATTTTTCCATTAAACTACAGTCACCACTGCACCCTATGGTTTTCCTTTCTCTGCATGTTTTCGGTCGAATGACTGGTAATGGCAGTTAGGGGAGGAGCTATATAGCAGCTCTGCTGGGTGAATCCTCTTGCACTTCCTGTTGGGGAGGAGTTAATATCCCATAAGTAATGGATGATCCGTGGACTGGATACACTACAAGAGAAATAAATTTATCAGGTAAGCATAAATTATGTTTTTTTGACAAATAGCAATTTAAGAATACATTTACTGATAACATGGTAAAGGTTACTGCCGAATAACACCCTAATATGTCTTCAGTAGCATCTCCTGGGTACAGTGATACCACTCATGTATAGGTGTGTCGGGTTCTCTGTGGGCTAAAAGCCCTTATTTTTAGAGAGCGCATTCCAGTTTTTCAACTTGGAATTTTCACATCGGTCATCATGCACCCATGTCCTATTTGGGACATTTCTGAAGCTGGCCAATGGAATTTACCCCCATCAAACCATATATTTTTGAAAAGTAGACACCCTAGGGTATTTCAAATGCTGGTATTTTAACACTTTCCATGCACTAATTCAACCACTAGTCTTTGTCAAACTTTTGGGTAGTCATTTTTTTGTGTTATTTTTCACACACATTGTACTTTAGGCATGTATTTTCAGTTCCTGTTATGTGTTACTGCCAAAAACCACCTCAATATGTGTTCAACAATATCTCCTGAGTACAGTGATACCACCTATGTATAGGTGTGTCGGGTTCTCTGGGGGCTAAATGGCCTTATTTTTAGGTAGCGCATTCCAGTTTTTCAACTTGGAATTTTCACATCGGTCATCATGCACCCATGTCCTATTTGGGACATTTCTGAAGCTGGCCAATGGAATTTACCCCCATCAAACCATATATTTTTGAAAAGTAGACACCCTAGGGTATTTCAAATGCTGGTATTTTAACACTTTCCATGCACTAATTCAACCACTAGTCTTTGTCAAACTTTTGGGTAGTCATTTTTTTGTGTTATTTTTCAGACACATTGTACTTTAGGCATGTATTTTCAATTCCTGTTATGTGTTACTGCCAAAAACCACCTCAATATGTGTTCAACAATATCTCCTGAGTACAGTGATACCACCTATGTATAGGTGTGTCGGGTTCTCTGGGGGCTAAATGGCCTTATTTTTAGGTAGCGCATTCCAGTTTTTCAACTTGGAATTTTCACATCGGTCATCATGCACCCATGTCCTATTTGGGACATTTCTGAAGCTGGCCAATGGAATTTACCCCCATCAAACCATATATTTTTGAAAAGTAGACACCCTAGGGTATTTCAAATGCTGGTATTTTAACACTTTCCATGCACTAATTCAACCACTAGTCTTTGTCAAACTTTTGGGTAGTCATTTTTTTGTGTTATTTTTCACACACATTGTACTTTAGGCATGGATTTTCAGTTCCTGTTATGTGTTACTGCCAAAAACCACCTCAATATGTGTTCAACAACATCTCCTGAGTACAGTGATACCATCTATGTATAGGTGTGTCGGGTTCTCTGGGGGCTAAATGGCCTTATTTTTAGGTAGCGCATTCCAGTTTTTCAACTTGGAATTTTCACATCGGTCATCATGCACCCATGTCCTATTTGGGACATTTCTGAAGCTGGCCAATGGAATTTACCCCCATCAAACCATATATTTTTGAAAAGTAGACACCCTAGGGTTTTTCAAATGCTGATATTTTAACACTTTCCATGCACTAATTCAACCACTAGTCTTTGTCAAACTTTTGGGTAGTCATTTTTTTGTGTTATTTTTCACACACATTGTACTTTAGGCATGGATTTTCAGTTCCTGTTATGTGTTACTGCCAAAAACCACCTCAATATGTGTTCAACAACATCTCCTGAGTACAGTGATACCATCTATGTATAGGTGTGTCGGGTTCTCTGGGGGCTAAATGGCCTTATTTTTAGGTAGCGCATTCCAGTTTTTCAACTTGGAATTTTCACATCGGTCATCATGCACCCATGTCCTATTTGGGACATTTCTGAAGCTGGCCAATGGAATTTACCCCCATCAAACCATATATTTTTGAAAAGTAGACACCCTAGGGTTTTTCAAATGCTGATATTTTAACACTTTCCATGCACTAATTCAACCACCAGTCTTTGTCAAACTTTTGGGTAGTAATTTTTTTGTGTTATTTTTCACACACATTGTACTTTAGGCATGGATTTTCAGTTCCTGTTATGTGTTACTGCCAAAAACCACCTCAATATGTGTTCAACAACATCTCCTGAGTACAGTGATACCACCTATGTATAGGTGTGTCCGGTTCTCTGGGGGCTAAATGGCCTTATTTTTAGGTAGCGCATTCCAGTTTTTCAACTTGGAATTTTCACATCGGTCATCATGCACCCATGTCCTATTTGGGACATTTCTGAAGCTGGCCAATGGAATTTACCCCCATCAAACCATATATTTTTGAAAAGTAGACACCCTAGGGTTTTTCAAATGCTGATATTTTAACACTTTCCATGCACTAATTCAACCACCAGTCTTTGTCAAACTTTTGGGTAGTCATTTTTTTGTGTTATTTTTCACACACATTGTACTTTAGGCATGGATTTTCAGTTCCTGTTATGTGTTACTGCCAAAAACCACCTCAATATGTGTTCAACAACATCTCCTGAGTACAGTGATACCACCTATGTATAGGTGTGTCGGGGTCTATGGGGGCTAAATGGCCTTATTTTTAGGAAGCCCATTCCATTTTTTCCACTTTGAATTTTCACATCCCATGCACCCATGTCCTATTTAAGACATTTCTGAAGCCGGCCAATGTAATTTACCTCAATCAAACCATATATTTTTGAAAAGTAGACTTCCTAGGGTATTTCAAATGCAGGTATTTTAACACTTTCCATGCACTAATTTAACCACTAGTCTTTGTCAAACTATTGGGCATTCATATTTTTGTGTTATTGTTCACATACATTGTACTTTAGACATGGATTCACAGCTCCTGTTATGTGTTACTACCAAAGAAGACACCAATATGTGGTCACCAACATCTCCTGAGTTCAGTGATACCACCTATGCATAGGTTTGGTGGCTTGTTTGGGGGGTGCAATGCCAAATGTCTGACATGCGTTTGTGATTTTTTTTCACATTTAACATATTTTCTTTGCCTATCGTCTTTTTGGGGGGTCTTTTAACATACCCCAATTTATTTGTTTTCCATGAATGTGCATATATTTGAAAAGTTGACACCCCAAGGTATTGTATATGGTGTGCTTTGATGCCTTTGAAGCAACCGTTTTAGCCCAAAAAATTGGAGAAAGTGTATGGTGGTTATTTTTCAATTTTCATTTTTACAGACACATTGCTTTTTGACTATGATTTAGGAGAGACTGTTGTAAGTTATTGCAAAAGAATACTTCAGGTTGTTTTCTGCAAGGCACCCTGAGTACACCTATGCCCCCCATGCATAGGTTTGCCAGGATTTTGGGAAGGTTATGTTACAATTTTATGACTTGTGATTTTAGTTATTAACAATGAGAGTATTTCTTCTGATAGGCCTATCTTTAGTTTGTGGCCTATTGCATACCCCACTTTTATTTATTGCCATGAAAGTGTATATTTTTTAAATGTTGACACCCCAAGGTATTGTATATGGTGTGCTTTGATGCCTTTGAAGCAACCGTTTTAGCCCAAAAAATTGGAGAAAGTGTATGGTGGTTATTTTTCAATTTTCATTTTTACAGACACATTGCTTTTTGACTATGATTTAGGAGAGACTGTTGTAAGTTATTGCAAAAGAATACTTCAGGTTGTTTTCTGCAAGGCACCCTGAGTACACCTATGCCCCCCATGCATAGGTTTGCCAGGATTTTGGGAAGGTTATGTTACAAATTTATGACTTGTGATTTTAGTTATTAACAATGAGAGTATTTCTTCTGATAGGCCTATCTTTAGTTGGTGGCCTATCGCATACCCCACTTTTATTTATTGCCATGAAAGTGTATATTTTTTAAATGTTGACACCCCAAGGTATTGTATATGGTGTGCTTTAATGCCTTTGAAGCAACCGTTTTAGCCCAAAAAATTGGAGAAAGTGTATGGTGGTTATTTTTCAATTTTCATTTTTACAGACACATTGCTTTTTGACTATGATTTAGGAGAGACTGTTGTAAGTTATTGCAAAAGAATACTTCAGGTTGTTTTCTGCAAGGCACCCTGAGTACACCTATGCCCCCCATGCATAGGTTTGCCAGGATTTTGGGAAGGTTATGTTACAAATTTATGACTTGTGATTTTAGTTATTAACAATGAGAGTATTTCTTCTGATAGGCCTATCTTTAGTTTGTGGCCTATTGCATACCCCACTTTTATTTATTGCCATGAAAGTGTATATTTTTTAAATGTTGACACCCCAAGGTATTGTATATGGTGTGCTTTGATGCCTTTGAAGCAACCGTTTTAGCCCAAAAAATTGGAGAAAGTGTATGGTGGTTATTTTTCAATTTTCATTTTTACAGACACATTGCTTTTTGACTATGATTTAGGAGAGACTGTTGTAAGTTATTGCAAAAGAATACTTCAGGTTGTTTTCTGCAAGGCACCCTGAGTACACCTATGCCCCCCATGCATAGGTTTGCCAGGATTTTGGGAAGGTTATGTTACAAATTTATGACTTGTGATTTTAGTTATTAACAATGAGAGTATTTCTTCTGATAGGCCTATCTTTAGTTTGTGGCCTATCGCATACCCCACTTTTATTTATTGCCATGAAAGTGTATATTTTTTAAATGTTGACACCCCAATGTATTGTATATGGTGTGCTTTGATGCCTTTGAAGCAACCTTTTTAGCCCAAAAAATTGGAGAAAGTGTATGGTGGTAATTTTTCAATTTTCATTTTTACAGACACATTGCTTTTTGACTATGATTTAGGAGAGACTGTTGTAAGTTATTACAAAAACATACTTCAGGTTGTTTTTTTGCAAGGCACCCTGAGAACACCTATGTCCCCCATACATAGGTTTGACAGGGGTTTTGGTTAAAAAAAAAATAACAGGCCCAATTTTAGAAAAAAATAGAGTAGTGAAATGTAAAAATCTGGCACAGTAAAAGTAAAAAAAACAAAAACCCATCTAACAGTAAACATAACCAAAAAAAAAAATATATATATATATATATATATAACACCAAATGTATTTATTTTTTTAAAAATTGACCATTGTATGGTACCGCTTGAAGCAGTCCCCAATGCAGAGTGCAGGCTGTCCAGGGCAATCAGGACAGTGATATATGGTGTCCCTTCTCTTCCCCCTCTTGGTACAGACTCTGCATTTTTTTTGTGGTTTCTGCTTTGCGGCAGTAGGGGGGATTTTAAAAATAAAATGAGTAGCCCCAACTCTGCTCTCTCCCATCACCGCCCGGGGAGCAGGTGCATCATGGTACAAAATCCCAGTAATATTCTGGAGCTGAAACTGTAAAAAAGTTTTTTTAACTCTGGGGTTTGCTTTTTTGAACAACAAAAAAGCGTTGTGGGTTGCAATCTGCATTAGATAAATTGCAACCTTTTTGTACCAGGCCCTTGTCTTCCGCATAATTAGGTAGGGCTGCAGCAGCTGATCAGCCAGATCAACCCCACCCATATGCCGGTTATAAGACTTGATGCACACTGGCTTCCTTATGATCTCAGCTCTGCCACGTACAGAAACCGCCACCGTCCTCTCTGTGTGGATGGTGGTAAGAAGGTATACATCCTTCTTGTCTCTGTACTTAAGTGCCAACAGCTCCTCTTGGCGCAGAGCTGAGGTCTCCCCCCTTCGTAGCCGGGTGCGTACAAGTTGTCCTGGGAAACCTGCGCGGTTCTTTTTAATTGTACCGCAAGCTACTGTATCAAAGCAATACAGTAGCTTGAACAAAAGGACACTTGTATAAATATTGTCTAAGTACAAGTGATACCCTTTGTTCATTAGGGGTAATATCAGGTCCCAGACAATCTTGCCAGTGGTTCCCATATGTTCTGGGCAACCTGGAGGGTCAAGGTGGCTATCCTTTCCCTCATACACCCGGAAGGCCTGAGTATACCCAGTCTCGCTGTCACAGAGCTTATACACCTTTACCCCATATCTGGAGCGTTTGGAAGGAATATACTGCTTGAATCCCAGACTTCCCTTATACTTCATTAGGGATTCATCAACGCATATATTCCTTCCAGGTGTATAAGCCTCTGCAAACCTGGCAGAAAAGTGGGTTATCAGGGGGCGGATTTTATACAGCCTGTCAAATTGGGGATGCTCCCTAGGGGAGCACAGGCTGTTGTCGCTGAAGTGCATGAAATGCAGAATCATTTCATACCTCTTCCTCGACATAGTCTGGGAGAAAATGGGGGTAGAGCAGATGGGGCTACTACTCCAGTAGGAGCGAATGGAGGGTTTCTTTATGATGCCCATCAGCATAGTCAATGCCCAGAATTTTTTGAATTCTGGCACATTGATGGGGGCCCATTGCTGCTTTGCCAAATATGTTCCAGGCTTTGCAGCACGGAACTGATGGGCATATAAATTAGTTTGGGCGACAATGTTCCCCAATATATCATCGCCCAAAAACACTTCCAGAAACTGCTGGGGGCTAAAACCTGCCACATCTATATTTATGCCAGCATTTGCTGTGAAGGGTGGGATATCTGGCCTCTGGAGATGAGGCGTTACCCACTCTTCAGCAGCAATGGCAGCAACACGCCTCCTTCTGGCAGGGGGGCTAGCAGGGGGGCTGGCAGGGGGGGTAGAGCAGCCACAGATACATCACTATCAGTTGAGACTGCATCTAGTGATGTATCTGAGCACATGGCAGGGTCAAAATTGGGGTCTGAGTCAGAAATAGAGGCATCTGACTCTGACGCAAGGATGGCATACGCCTCCTCAGCACTATATCTTTTCTGTGACATTTTTGTATCTGTCACAGAAAACAATTACTAAAAAAAATTAAATTAACTAAATTAATTAACTAAATTAACTAGCAAAAAAGTACAGCTATGCTACTGCCAGTGATTTATAGCGATCACTGGCAAGCTAGTGGTTAATGGCTCTGAAAATTAAATTAAATTAACTAAATGTTTCTGAAAAGAGCCTTTGGGTTTTTAAAAAATTACAACAACAAAATTAACCCCTAAAAAAATGCACAGACAGCAAAAAAGTACAGCTATGCAACTGCCAGTGATTTATAGCGATCACTGGCAAGCTAGGGGTTAATGGCTCTGAAAATTAAATTAAATTAACTAAATTAATTAACTAAATTAACTAGCAAAAAAGTACAGCTATGCTACTGCCAGTGATTTATAGCGATCACTGGCAAGCTAGGGGTTAATGGCTCTGAAAATTAAATTAAATTAACTAAATGTTTCTGAAAAGAGCCTTTGGGTTTTTAAAAAATTACAACAACAAAATTAACCCCTAAAAAAATGCACATACAGCAAAAAAGTACAGCTATGCAACTGCCAGTGATTTATAGCGATCACTGGCAAGCTAGGGGTTAATGGCTCTGAAAATTAAATTAAATTAACTAAATGTTTCTGAAAAGAGCCTTTGGGTTTTTAAAAAATTACAACAACAAAATTAACCCCTAAAAAAATGCACATACAGCAAAAAAGTACAGCTATGCAACTGCCAGTGATTTATAGCGATCACTGGCAAGCTAGGGGTTAATGGCTCTGAAAATTAAATTAAATTAACTAAATTAATTAACTAAATTAACTAGCAAAAAAGTACAGCTATGCTACTGCCAGTGATTTATAGCGATCACTGGCAAGCTAGGGGTTAATGGCTCTGAAAATTAAATTAAATTAACTAAATGTTTCTGAAAAGAGCCTTTGGGTTTTTAAAAAATTACAACAACAAAATTAACCCTTAAAAAAATGCACAGACAGCAAAAAAAGTACAGCTATGCAACTGCCAGTGATTTATAGCAATCACTGGCAAGCTAGGGGTTAATGGCTCTGAAAATTAAATTAAATTAACTAAATGTTTCTGAAAAGAGCCTTTGGGTTTTTAAAAAATTACAACAACAAAATTAACCCCTAAAAAAATGCACAGACAGCAAAAAAGTACAGCTATGCAACTGCCAGTGATTTATAGCGATCACTGGCAAGCTAGGGGTTAATGGCTCTGAAAATTAAATTAAATTAACTAAATGTTTCTGAAAAGAGCCTTTGGGTTTTTAAAAAATTACAACAACAAAATTAACCCCTAAAAAAATGCACAGACAGCAAAATGCAGCAAAAAAAAAAGTGCACCTATGCTACTGCCAGTGATATATAGTGATCACTGGCAAGCTAGGGGTTAATGGCTCTGAAAATTAAATTAAATTAACTAAATGTTTCTGAAAAGAGCCTTTGGGTTTTTAAAAAATTACAACAACAAAATTAACCCCTAAAAAAATGCACAGACAGCAAAATGCAGCAAAAAAAAAGTGCACCTATGCTACTGCCAGTGATATATAGTGATCACTGGCAAGCTAGGGGTTAATGGCTCTGAAAAGAGCCTTTGGTTCTATATTTTTTAACAAATAAAATAAATAAATCTCTCTCTCTGCTAAATACAGGTCTCTCTCTCTCTCCAACAAAATGGCAAGTGAGGAGAGGGAGGGAGATCCACACTGATCATAGTCAATATTTACAAATATTGACATGATCAGACAAATGGGGTATTTTATTATTATTTATTTTTTTAGGGTGGGAGGCTCAGATTGGGTGACCCTAGCTTGCCCCTATGATGATGCAGGCTAGGGACACCCCCAGAGGCCCCATGATGCACTGGGCATCGCCATCTTGGATGCCTAGTGAAGGGGGAGGGGGGGGCTATTTAGGGCTTTTTTTTATTTTATTCGTTTTTTTTTTTTTTTCCTTTTTTACTTTTATTTTACAACTAACTAAGTGCCTCGACCCACCGAGGCACTTAGCACACAAGCAGAGCATCGGAAGCGTGTCCGATCGCTTCCGATGCTCTGAAACACTGCTGGGCTCCACGTGGAGCGAAACCGGAAGTGATCACTCGTGGGGGAGTGATCAATCCGGTCCCGGCACTCGGGAACAGTATTGCAGGATGCCTAGACCTCAAGGCAAGCCTGCAATACTGTTAGAGCAGCTGGAAGCGATTTCGATCGCTTCCAGTGCTCTGTTAAACCGACGACGTATGCCATACGTCCTCGGTCGTTAAGTGCTTTTTTTCTGAGGACGTATGGCATACGTCGTCGGTCGTTAAGGGGTTAAACACAGGAAAGGAGATAGGATAAGTGCAGTGTTCTCCCCAGGACCTTTTGCACCATCCGGCTGATTTTACTGACCACCTGCCTAAAATTTAAGCCAATATTAATCTAAAATGAGCTATTATTACTTTTTTTCAATGCTTATTGCACAGGGTATCATTAAATAAATGTATGTTAACTTATGCAATTAATATGTGCCTTGGATAGCAAAAAAAGTTATAATTTTACCAACTATTACACTGCCATCACCCAGCTACTTCATAAGTCCACTTGACTGGCAAAGTTTTATATGGAGAATACTATAAGTGGTTACCAAAATTGCATAACTGAATAAAAATGACATTATGGACAATCCTCTAGTGCTGTCTGATGGATATTTTTCATGAAACATTTTAAATGTTTTGGTAAAACCCATGCTGTGTTAATTAAGGTGTTATATATATAGATTTAAATACTATAAAAACAGGATGTGATGCTTGGATGAAGGTGCCTAAAAACACGTAGTATCTTCACAGACTGGCCAGATGTGACACAACCAGGACTCCAGCTTCTTCGCTTTCACTGAATTTTTACTGCAAGTATTTCTGCTCAGAAATTAACCAAAAGCTGCGAACCTGGGGAAGTTTGATTCTGCTATTCCTCAAGGGTCTACCATTTACTTACACATTTGTCCTGAAATAATATTTGCTTCCGACATAAAATACATTTTCCATCTAAAGGGGAGGAGAGTCCACGTCTTCATTACTTATGGGAATTAAGAACCTGGCCACCAGGAGGAGGCAAAGACACCCCAGCCAAAGGCTTAAATACCTCCCCCACTTCCCTCATCCCATGTCATTCTTTGCCTTTCGTCACAGGAGGATGGCAGAGGAGTAGTCTCTTAAGGAGGGTAGTACTCTTCGCAGTGGGACTGGAGTTTTAAGTAGTCCTGTCAGCCTCTCAGTGAGAGCCTGGGCGAAAGTTAGAGTCCGGGGATGCAGGGAGAGTCTTTCTGTGAAACCATCCAGACTCATATTAACAGTTCCATAAGCAATCAGCGTTGACGAGTTTCGCTGCCTACTTTCTTCACTCAAGTCCATGTCAGGAGCGAGGCTACTAACCTGTCACACTTGAAGGGCCGTTTTCCATATGATAACATAGAAGACAGGGTCACAGTGTGGCCCCTTTTTATCTTTACAGAAACAAGGGTTAATATTCCTGGAAGGGGGATTATTGAACGGGGGGGGGGGGGTTATACATGATTTTGTTTATTGTGTCATTGCTGTGTTATGTGCGAGATGAGGCTCTGGCAATGCGTGGAATCTTCAGGTGACTTGTGGAACTTTGCGTGGCCATTTTTTTGGTGCGTTTCTCCCTAATGCAGGGGCGGTCCTGCCAGGCATTCCATGTGACTGGGTGTGGCTATCTATCCTTCCTGTTGATATGTGGCGCAGGAGACGTAGCGGTTTCTGTAGTCTGTGTCCTAGGAGGTGGTGAGTGCCCTGGCCATTGGTGGTAAAAAGGTGCCTTTTTAATAAATAAAGTTAGTCTAACCAAACGCACAAGCGATGGAGGACTCTGACGCGTTGGAGGGCTCTCCTTCCTTAATAAAGTCTCATTCCTGTGTTTATTATGAGGAGGTTCTGGTAGATCAGCTTGCTCAACTATGTTCCACATGCCTCGATAAAGTTACAACATCTAAATGTAAATGGATGTCTAGTACTACTGAGCTGTCCCCCTCTGAGGGTTCTTCATCCCGGGAGGTGAGTTCCCTACATTCATCTCCGATTGCACATGCAACGCCTGGGGTCCAACCGTTACTCCTTCGGGAGAGATTTGTTGGCCGTCAGACTTTGCGGACCAACTGGAATCTACGGTTTCTAAAGTGATCCATGGCTAAACACGTTCTGCTAAGCGCAAGCGTAGGGTTTATCATAGCGGCCCGGCCCAGGGATTGTCCTCGCCGATGGAAGATCCAGAGGCTCTATACGATGACGAGGCCCACTCTAACTTTTCAGAGGAGACCCCTTCTGGGTCGGAGTCCGTATCATCTAAACCTCCGGCGGCGGAGGAGCCTGGTTATAGGTTTAGGATTGCAAAGTTGCGCTTTCTGCTACGGCAGGTGCTTGCTACTCTGAAGGTTCCGGAACCTAAGATACCGGAGGAACCTGCGAATTCTAAGCTTGACAAGGTATACAAGGACAGGGTAGTACCTCAGTCTTTCCCGGTTCCCATTAAGATGGCTAATATTATTAAGAACGGATGGGAGCGATTAGGTTCTTCTTTTTCCCCTTCTTATTTAAGAAACTGTTCCCCGTTCCGGTAAAGTAATGTATGTAAAAAGGGGGTGGAAAGAGTGGCGCTCTGGGATGAGCTAGAGGGGTATATTAACAAATAGCCACTTTGTATATGAAATAGAGGCAATATCTAATAAGTGAAAATAATGATCTAAAAAGGTGGATAATCTATGATTAAAAACAAAATTTGATGAATGGGAAAAATAGAAAAGATGGACAATCTAATATCTTAAGTTGAATATATATATATATATATATATATATATATATATATATATATATATATATATATATATATATTAAATTTAATGTTCAGTCTCTCAAAATCACAAAGTAGTAGATCAAATCAATATAATCACCTAAAACTATTTAATTAAAAGATCAAGATGTGGCCATCTAGAGTCATATCTCAAACAAGTAGAAATTACTAAGACCCTAGTAACTTTTTGTTAAAATATCTGCACGAACAGTTATTTAAAGATCTTTTAATATATACATTTTTTATTTTATGTATTTAGTATTTCTGTATGATTAATTGATACTAGGGTCTAGGGTGTTTGAGATATGACTCTAGAGAGTGATTCTAAGTGATGTGGCCACATCTTGATCTTTTAATTAAATAGTTTTAGATCGTTCTAGGTGATTATATTGTTTTGATCTACTACTTTGTGATTTTGAGAGACTGAACATTAAATTTAATAAATATATTTATATATTTTTTTCAACTTGAGATATTAGATTGTCCACCTTTTCTATTTTTCCCATTCATCAAATTTTGTTTTTAATCATAGATTATCCACCTTTTTAGATCATTATTTTCACTTATTAGATATTGCCTCTATTTCATATACAAAGTGGCTATTTGTTAATATACCCCTCTAGCTCATCCCAGAGTGCCACTCTTTCCACCCCCTTTTTACATTCGCCTGAATGCTAAGGTGTCAGGTTTTTCTGTTTTAGTGCGCAGGGCTCTGTGGCTAAAATCTTGGTCTGCGAACATGACCTTTAAGGCGAGGTTGTTGTCCCTGCCTTTTCAAGGAAAGATCCTGTTTGGTCCAGGATTGGATTCGATTATATCCATGGTTACGGGAGGAAAGGGAGCTTTCCTACAGCAGGATAAGAAGGCTAAGTCTAAAGGATCTACTTTTTGTCCCTTTCGTGCGGCCCAGCGCCAGCAACCCGCAGCGAAAGCGGACCAGTCCAAGGGATCTTGGAAGCGAGCTCAATCTTGGAACAAGTCTAAGCAGAGCAAGAAGCCTGCCGAGACGAAATCGACATGAAGGGGCGGCCCCCGACCGATCTCCAGATCACGTAGGGGGCAGATTATCTCTATTCTCAGACGCATGGTTGCAGGACGTTCAGGACCCTTGGGTTCTAGAAGAGGTCTCCCAGGGTTACAGGATAGGGTTCAGATTCCATCCGCCCGAGGGCAGATTCCTCCTGTCAAACCTGTCTTCAAGACCAGAGAAGAGAGAGGCCTTTCTAGAGTGTGTGAGAGATCTTGCATCTCTCGGGGTTATTGTACCAGTACCCCTAGCAGACAGGGGTCTAGGGTACTATTCCAATCTTTTTGTGGTTCCAAAGAAGGACCTAAAGTGTTTAAACAAATTTCTGAGTGTTTCATCGTTCAAAATGGAAACAATCAGATCTAGTCTGCCCCTAGCTCAAGAGGGACAATTTATGACAACTGTAGACTTTAAGGACGCTTACCTTCATGTGCCAATTCACAGGGACCACTTCAGGTTCCTAAGATTTGCGTTTCTGGACCAACACTTTCAGTTTGTGGCCCTTCCTTTTGGTCTGGTGACGGCCCCAAGAGTCTTCACAATGGTTCTGGGGGCGCTGCTTGCAGTGGCCAGATCCAGGGACATTGCGGTGGCGCCTTACCTGGACGACATCCTAGTTCAGGCGCCGTCACTCGGCCTCGCAGAGGATCATTTGAGGGTTCTTCTTCTTCTGCTCCAATCTCACGGTTGGAAAATCAATGCAGGATAGAGTTCCCTGGTTCGCAGCAACAGGGTGGAGTTCCTGGGTACGATAATAGACTCTATGTCCATGAAGATATTTCTCACAGATCAGCGGCACAGGAAGTTTGCATCCACCTGTCTTGCCCTTCAGTCCTCCACAAGCCCGTCGGTGGCTCAATGTATGGAGGTGATAGGTCTCATGGTGTCAAGCATAGATGTCATCCCATTCGCCAGGTTCCATCTCAGACCTCTTCAATTGTGAATGTTGAGACAGTGGAATGGCTATCTATCACAGCTGATATCCATGGATGTTCGGACTTGGAACTCCCTCTCTTGGTGAATTCATCTGGAGCAACTGTCCATGGGGACATCTTTCTTACGACCGTCCTGGGAGAATTTGACCACGGACGCCAATCTGACAGGATGGGGAGCTGTTTGGGGTGCCAGGATGGCACAAGGAAGGTGGTCCAGGGAGGAGTATCTCCTTCCGATCATCATCCTAGAACTACGAGCAATTGACAATACTCTGAAGGCATGGCCTTCTCTGGAGTCGGTCAGTTTCATCAGATTCCAGACCGACAACATTACCTCTGTGGCTTACATCAACCATCAGGGGGGTATGACAAGCTCTCTTGCGATGAGGGAAGTGTCTCGGATTCTGGAGTGGGAGGAGTCCCATGACTGCTTCACATTCCGGGTGTGGACAACTGGGAAGCGGACTTCCTCAGCAGACAATCCTTCCATCCGGGGGAATGGTCTCTTCACCCAGGGGTGTTTGCAGAGATTTGTCACAGATGGGGAGCGCCGGAGATAGATCTCATGGCGTCCAGACTCAATTGCAAGCTACCTCGATACGGGTCGAGGTCCAGGGAACCCCAGGCAGAGCTGATAGATGCCTTAGTGGTTCCTTGGGGATTCAGCCTAGCTTACATTTTTCCACCGTTACCACTTCTACCTCGCGTAGTAGCATGCATCAAACAGGAGCGGGCCCCGGCCATTCTGATTGCTCCTTCGTGGCTGCGAAGGACGTGGTTTGCGGATCTGGTGAGGATGTCATACTCTCCGCCGTGGAGGTTACCCTGTCGCAGGGATCTGCTGTCACAGGGCCCCTTTTAACATCGAAATCTAGATTCTCTGAGGCTGACTGTGTGTAGATTGAACGCCTAGTCTTAGCCAAGAGAGGCTTTTCAGAAAGTGTGATTGATACTCTAATTCAGGCAAGGAAGCCAGTCACTCGTCGCATCTACCATAAGGTGTGGAGGACTTGTCCTGGTGTAAGAAGCATGGATATCCTTGGCACAAGGTGAAGGTATCCAGGATTCTGTCCTTTCTCAAAGATGGTTTGGAGAAGGGTCTTGCCGCTAGTTACTTAAAGGGACAGATTTTGGCATTATCAGTTTTGTTGCATAGGAGACTCGCTGAGCTCCCTGACATTCAATCTCTTGTTCATGCTCTGTCTAGAATCCGGCCTGTGTTTAGATAGTCAGCTCCCCCTTGGAGCTTAAACTTAGTCCTTAAGGTTTTGCAGAGGGTTCCATTTGAACCTATGCATTCCATAGACATTAAGATTCTGTCCTGGAAGGTTCTCTTCTTGTTGGCTATCAGTATCTGAACTAGCTGCCTTGCAATGTGATCCTCCTTATCTGGTGTTTCATGTGGATAAGGCTGTACTTCACACTGGGTTGGGGTTTCTCCCCAAGGTGGTGTCTAACTGTAACATCAATCAGGAAATAGTTGTTCCTTCTTTGTGTCCTAACCCTACTTCTTCAAAGGAGAGGTTACTTCATAACCTGGATGTGGTTCGTGCCTTGAAGTTCTATCTTCAGGCTACAAGGGATTTCAGACAGTTTACATCTCCATTTGTGGTGTATTCTGGGAAGCGCAAGAGGCCTCTGCTACTTCTTTGTGTTTTTGGTTAAGGAGCTTGATTCGTTTGGCTTATGAGACAGTGGGACATAAGCCTCCTCAGAGGATCACGCTCATTCGACTAGAGCTGTGGTTTCGTCTTGGGCCTTCAAGAATGAGGCCTCTGTGGAGCAAATTTGTAAGGCGGCTATCTGGTCCTCCTTACACACTTTTACAAAGTTTTACAAATTTGACGTTTTTGCTTCTGCGGAAGCTGTTTTTGGGAGAAAGGTTTTGCAGGCTGTGGTGCCCTCAGATTAGGGTCCGCCTTTTACCCTCCCGGACTCATTCAGTGTCCTCTAGAGCTTGGGTATATGTTCCCACAAGTAATGAATGAAGCCGTGGACTCTCCTCCCCTTTAGATGGAAAACATAAATTATGCTTACCTGATAATTTAATTTCCATCAAGGAGAGGAGAGTCCACGGCTCCCGCCCGTATCTACGTTGGGCAGCCCTAAATTTATTCATCTTCTGGCACCTTTTTTACCCTGATATTTCTCGGCAGAATGACTGGGGGATGAGGGAAGTGGGGGAGGTATTTAAGCCTTTGACTGGGGTGTCTTTGCCTCCTCCTTGTGGCCAGGTTCTTAATTCCCACAAGTTAAGGATGAAGCCATGGACTCTCCTCCCCTCGCTGGAAATGAAATTATCGGGTAAGCATAATTTATGTTTTTACAAAACCCAGACATACTCTTATACACAGGGGAACCCCCCCGAGGAGCACTTATAGCCTTAGGGAGGATACCTTAGTTTGCGCTCTCAAGAAGGAGGCAGGGTCAACTCTCTGGAGAAGCTTCAGGAGTTGGATCAGGAACTTTTCTCCTTATGATTTCAGTATGTCCGACTTGTCGTCTTTTTTTTTTTATCTAACTACAAACACAAGGCAGAACTGAACTCTATTTGAACACCTTTGTGTTACTAACATGACCCCCATACATATTATATCACTACTATAAAAGTTGCTTTTGATACTTGCATACTCTGTGGTCCCATCCTAAGTTAGGACTTGGAGCATTGATTTGGAAGTGGACCTGAGTAATGCATTATGGCTTAAATGCTTTTGAAAAGTCAAAAAGTATCTACCTCCACTATGATACAGGAAATGCATTTCAAATTTGCCAGCAGATGGTATCTTATGCCTACTAAATTACACAGAGTAAACCCTTCTCTCAGTGACAAATGCTGGAGGGGCATTTCTATTAATGATGCTCTAGGCACCCAAATCCCGAAAGATCATGGAATCCTGCTATACCATTCTCTTTCCAAAATTAAAGATACGGCAAAGCATCAGCTATTTCTAATCATGGACCAAAAAATTAATTCCAATGCTATGAAAACTAGAGTAATCCCGACTAAATCAGACTGGACCACCCAGGTTGCTGAGCTGTTACAACTAGCATGTTACCACTTTCGGAAAACAGGAAAACTAGACATAATTGAAGCCATGACAAGTGACTGGCTCACATACAATTCCCAATCCTAAATACTCAAACTCACTGCAAAATTTAACCAGACCTACTTCCCCCTCTCCCCCACCCCCCATCCCTTTTTTTTCTTTCTCTCTCCTTCTATAGTTTACTAGGTTTCATGTCCCTCCCAACTCCACTAAGATCTCACTGGCGTCAGGTGTACACACCCCAACAATTTACAGTTATCTTATAATATACCAAAAAATTCAAATGGACATTATCTTACATTATGTTGGAATTAAAATTTACAAAATAGAAAATCAACAGGCTCAGAAGGAGAAATTGACCTACTGCACTCATGGACTTATGGTTGCTTTATATTATCTTTCTGTTCTAATGATATTCAATATAGCGAAATGTGGACACCTGGTTTATCTTTTATTCTCCTTAAGATCTCAATCTGTCACAAGGTATGGAATGTGAAATTAATGTTTTATCTGTCTTTGTTTATATGCTATTTACTGTTTTGTACTTTTTTACTGTGTCAATAAAGCCTGTTAAAAAAATTACATTTTGCAATTTCCTCCCCCACAACAGGATTCTTTCTATCAATTCCATGAAAAACACAATTTATACTTACCTGATAAATTTATTTCTCCTGTGGTGTATCCAGTCCACTGATCATCCATTACTTGTGGGATACTCTCATTCCCAACAGGAAGTTGCAAGAGGAAACCCACAGCAGAGCTGCAACATAGCTCCTCCCCTAACTGTCATAGCCAGTCATTCGACCGAAAACAAGCCGAGAAAGGAGGAACCATAGGGTGCAGTGGTTACTGTAGTTTAAATTAAAAAATTACCTGCCTTAAAATGACAGGGCGGGCCGTGGACTGGATACACCACAAGAGAAATAAATTTATCAGGTAAGTATAAATTGTGTTTTCTCTTGTAAGGTGTATCCAGTCCACGGATCATCCATTACTTGTGGGATACCAATACCAAAGCTAAAGTACACGGATGAAGGGAGGGACAAGGCAGGAACTTAAATGGAAGGAAACACTGCCTATAAAACCTTTCTCCCAAATATAGCCTCCGAAGAAGCAAAAGTATCAAATTTGCAAAATTTTGAAAAAGTATGAAGGGGAAGACCAAGTCGCCGCCTTGCAAATATGTTCAAAAGAAGCCTCATTTTTAAAGGCCCAAGTGGAAGCCACAGCTCTATTGGAATGAGCTGTAATCCTTTCAGGAGGCTGCTGTCCAGCAGTCTCATAGGCTAAGCGGATTAAGCTTCTTAGCCAAAAAGAAGGAGAGGTTGCCGAAGCCTTTTGACCTCTCCTCTGTCCAGAGTAGACAACAAACCAAGCAGATGTTTGGCGAAAATCTTTAGTAGCTTGTAAGTAAAACTTTAAAGCACGGACCACGTCCAGATTGTGTAACACAAGGATGGAACAACAATCTCTTGATTGATATTCTTGTTAGATACCACCTTAGGTAAGAACCCAGATTTGGTACGCAGGACTACCTTATCCGTATGAAAAATCAGATAAGGAGAATCACATTGTAAGGCAGATAACTCAGAGACTCTACGAGCCGAGGAAATAGCTACCAAAAAAAGGACTTTCCAAGATAAAAGTTTGATATCTATGGAATGAAGAGGTTCAAACGGAACTTCTTGAAGAACCTTAAGAACCAAGTTTAAGCTCCATGGTGGAGCAACCGGTTTAAACACAGGCTTGATTCTAACTAAAGCCTGACAAAAAGCTTGAACGTCTGGAACATCTGCCAGACGCTTAACTAGCTGACAATCCTTTTTCCAAACCTTCTTGGAGAAAAGATAATATCCTAGGAATCCTGACCTTACTCCATGAGTAACCCTTGGATTCACACCAATAAAGATATCCATGCCATACCTTATGGTAAATTTTCCTGGTGACAGGCTTTTGTGCCTGTATTAAGGTATCAATAACTGACTCGGAGAAGCCACGCTTTGATAAAATCAAGCGTTCAATCTCTAGGCAGTCAGCTGCAGAGAAATTAGATTTGGATGGTTGGAAGGACCCTGAAGTAGAAGGTCCTGTCTCAGAAGCAGAGACCATGGTGGAAAGGATGACATGTCCACTAGATCTGCATACCAGGTCCTGCGTGGCCACGCAGGTGCTATCAGAATCACCGATGCTCTCTCCTGCTTGATCTTGGCAATCAGTCGAGGGAGCAGAGGAAACGGTGGAAACACAGAAGCCAGGTTGAAAGACCAGGGCGCTGCTAGAGCATCTATCAGTGTCGCCTTGGGATCCCTGGACCTGGATCCGTAACACGGAAGCTTGGCGTTCTGGCGAGACGCCATGAGATCCAGTTCTGGTTTGCCCCAACGATGAATCGGTTGTGCAAATACCTCCGGATGGAGTTCCCACTCTCCCGGATGAAAAGTCTGACGACTTAGAAAATCCGCCTCCCAGTGCTCTACACCTGGGATATGGATAGCTGATAGGTGGCAAGAGTGAATCTCTGCCCAGCGAATTATTTTTGAAACTTCTAACATCTCTAGGGAACTTCTTGTTCCCCCTTGATGGTTGATGTAAGCTACAGTCGTGATGTTGTCCGACTGAAATCTGATGTATCTCAGATTTGCTAACTGAGGCCAAGCCTGAAGAGCCTTGAATATCGCTCTTAGTTCCAGAATATTTATTGGAAGGAGAGACTCCTCCTGAGTCCACGATCCCTGAGCCTTCAGGGAGTTCCAGACTGCACCCCAACCTAGAAGGCTGGCATTTGTTGTTACAATTGTCCAATCTGGCCTGCGAAAGGTCATACCTTTGGACAGATGAACCCGAGATAGCTACCAGGGAAAAGAATCCCTGGTCTCTTGGTCCAGATTCAGTTGAGGGGACAAATCTGTGTAATCCCCGCTCCACTGACTGAGCATGCATAGTTGCAACGGTCTGAGATGTAAGCGTGCAAACGGCACTATGTCCATTGCCGCTACCATTAAGCCGATTACTTCCATACACTGAGCCACCGAAGGGCGCGGAATGGAATGAAGAACCCGGCAGGAATTTAGAAGCTTTGATAACCCGGACTCCGTCAGGTGAATTTTCATTTCTACAGAATCTATCAGAGTCCCTAGAAAGGAAACTCTTGTGAGTGGGGATAGAGAACTCTTTTCCTCGTTCACTTTCCACCCATGCGACCTCAGAAATGCCAGTACTACGTCCGTATGAGACTTGGCAATTTGGAAGTTTGACGCCTGTATCAGGATGTCGTCTAAATAAGGGGCTACTGCTATGCCCCGCGGCCTTAGGACCGCCATAAGCGACCCTAGAACCTTTGTAAAGATTCTTGGGGCTGTAGCTAATCCAAAGGGAAGAGCTACAACTGGTAATGCCTGTCTTGAAAGGCAAACCTGAGAAACCGATGATGATCTTTGTGTATCAGAATGTGAAGATAAGCATCCTTTAGATCCACTGTAGTCTTATATTGACCCTCCTGGATCAGTGGTAGGATGGTACGAATAGTTTCCATCTTGAACAACGGAACTTTGAGGAATTTGTTTAAGATCTTTAGATCCAAAATTGGTCTGAAGGTTCCCTCTTTTTTGGGAACCACAAACAGATTTGAGTAAAAACCCTGTTCCTGTTCACTCCCATAACTAGGAGGTCTTGTACACAGTGTAAGAATGCCTCTCTCTTTATCTGGTGTGCAGATAATTGTGAAAGGTGAAATCTCCCTTTTGGGGGGGAAGCTTTGAAGTCCAGAAGATATCCCTGGGATATAATTTCCAACGCTCAGGGATCCTGAACATCTCTTGCCCATGCCTGGGCAAAGAGAGAAAGTCTGCCCCCTACTAGATCCGTTACCGGATAGGGGGCCGTTCCTTCATGCTGTCTTAGAGGCAGCAGCAGGCTTTTTTGACCTGCTTACCTTTTTTCCAGGTCTGGTTTGGTCTCCAGACCATCTTGGATTGAGCAAAAGTTCCCTCTTGTTTATTATTAGAGGAAGTTGATGCAGCACCTGCCTTGAAGTTTTGAAAGGCACAAAAATTAGACTGTTTGGCCCTAGATTTGGACCTGTCCTGAGGAAGGGCATTACCTTTTCCTCCAGTGATATCAGCAATAATCTCCTTCAAACCAGGCCCGAATAGGGTCTGCCCCTTGAAGGCAATGTTAAGTAGCTTAGATTTTGAAGTCACGTCAGCTGACCATGATTTAAGCCATAGCGCTCTGCGCGCCTGTATAGCAAAACCAGAATTCTTAGCCGTTAGTTTAGTCAAATGAACAATGGCATCAGAAAGAAAAGAATTGGCTAGCTTAAGTGCTCTAAGTTTGCCAAGTATGTCATCCAATGGAGTCGCTACCTGTAAAGCCTCTTCCAGAGACTCAAACCAGTACGCTGCAGCAGCAGTGACAGGGGCAATGCATGCAAGGGGCTGTAGGATAAAACCTTGTTGAAAAAATATTTTCTTAAGGTAACCTTCTAATTTTTTATCCATTGGATCTAAAAAAGCACAACTGTCCTCGACAGGGATAGTAGTACGCTTTGCTAGAGTAGAAACTGCTCCCTCCACCTTAGGGACTGTCTGCCATAAGTCCTTGTGTTGGCGTCTATTGGAAACATTTTTCTAAAAATAGGAGGGGAAGAGAACGGCACACCTGGTCTATCCCATTCCTTATTAATAATTTTTGTAAACCTTTAAGGTATTGGAAAAACATCAGTACACACCGGCACTGCAAGTATTTATCCAGTCTACACAATTTCCCTGGCACTGCAATGGAATCACAGTCATTCAGAGCAGCTAAAACCTCCCTAAGCAACACGCGGAGGTGTTCAAGCTTAAATTTAAATGTAGAAATATTAGAATCAGGTATCTTCCTGAGTCATTAACATCACCCACTGACTGAAGCTCTCTTTCCTCAGCTTCTGCATATTGTGAGGCAGTATCAGACATGGTTCTTAAAGCGTCAGTATGCTCTGCATTTTGTCTCACCCCAGAGCTATCTCGCTTACCTCTAAGTTCAGGTAGTCTGGCTAATACCGCTGACAGTGTATTATCCATGACTGCCGCCATGTCTTGTAAAGTAAACGCTATGGGCGCCCTAGATGTACTTGGCGCCATTTGAGCGTGAGTCCCTTAAGCGGGAGTCAAAGGGTCTGACACGTGGGGAAAGTTAGTCGGCATAACTTCCCCCTCGTCAGATTCCTCTGGTGATAAAAATTTTTAAAAGACAGAAAATTATCTTTATTGCCTAAAATGAAATCAGTACATTTGGTACACATTCTAAGAGGGGGTTCCACCATGGCTTTTAAACATAATGAACAAGGAGTTTCTTCTATGTCGGACATGTTTATACAGACTAGCAAGCTTGGAAAACACTTTAAATCAAGTTAACAAGCAAATATAAAAAATGGTACTGTGCCTTTAAGAGAAACAAATTTTGTCAGAATTTGAAAAACAGTGAAAAACAGTGAAGAAATGCAGTAAATCAAATGAAATTTTTACAGTGTATGTAATAGACTAGCAGAGCATTGCACCCACTTGCAAATGGATGATTAACCCCTTAGTTCAAAAAACGGATCAAAAAAACGAAATAGACGTTTTTTAACAGTCACAACCAACTGCCACAGCAAGCTGTAGCTCTACCTTCCCCAATAAACGAATTTGGAAAGCCTTTGGGCCCTTTAGAGATGTCCTATAGCATTCAGAGGGCCTTTGAGGGAATCTGGATGTCTTAGTTTGTAATTTTAACTGCACAAAAAAAAACACGTTAAAATAGGCCCCTCCCACTCATAGTAACACAGTGGAAAACCTCAGGAAACTGTTTCTAGGCAAAATTTAAGCCAGCCATGTGGAAAAAACTAGGCCCCAATAAAGTTTTATCACCAAAGCATATATAAAAACAATTAAACATGCCAGCAAACTTTTTATATTGCAATATCATAAGGGTATTACCCCTGGGAGTAAGCATGATACCAGTCGTTATTAAATCACTGTATTCAGGCTTAATTTACATTAATCCGGTATCAGCAGCATTTTCTAGTGTTTTCCATCTCTAGAAAAAATTATAACTGCACATACCTGATAGCAGAATAAACTGCACGCCATTCTCTCGCTGAAGTTTTACCTCATCTGTGTAATCCCCTCAGACATATGTTAGAACAGCAATGGATCTTAGTTACAACCTGCTAAGATCATAGAAACCTCAGGCAGATTCTTCTTCTATTTACTGCCTGAGGAAAAATAGCACAACTCCGGGACTATTTAAAAATAACAAACTTTTGATTGAAGAAAATAAACTAGCTATATTTAACCACTCTCTCCTACAACGTCCTTGCTTGTTGAGAGTTGCAAGAGAATGACTGGCTATGACAGTTAGGGGAGGAGCTATGTTGCAGCTCTGCTGTGGGTTTCCTCTTGCAACTTCCTGTTGGGAATGAGAGTATCCCACAAGTAATGGATGATCCGTGGACTGGATACACCTTACAAGAGAAATTTATTTTTCTCTATTTCTTAGTCAGTGTTGGACTTTCACAAGATAAATCCATTATGTCCTCCTCCATGACTAGAGACAAGGAATAGAACCTCTCCAGTTATTGTCTACCATTAACCTTAAAGGGATAGTCTAGTCAAAACTAAACTTTCATGATTCAGATAGAGCGTGCCATTTTAAGCACCTTTCTAATTTACTTCTATTATCAAATTTGGTTTGTTCTCTTGGTATTCTTTGTTGAAGACTAAACCTAGGTAGGCTCATATGAACTTAGGAGCATGCACGTGTCTATAGCAGTCCATGGAAGCAGTGTCTGTAACTATGTATGACAATGATATAAACAATATTGCAAACACTGCTGCTAGATGACTTAAGACATACGCACGCTCCTGAGCTCACCTAGGATTACTCTTTAACAAAGGTTACCAAGAGAACTAAGCAAAATTGATATTAGAAGTAAATTGGAAAGATATTAAAAATGCCATGCTCTATTATATCAATTTGAGTTTAATTTCGACTTTACTGTCTCTTTGAGAATGCATTTTTCCCCAAATACATGTTATTGAGGTTTAAAGTAAAACAAATACAGAAACATTGAGGACCATCGCCACTAGTAAGTACTTTCACAGAGATTCATAACTAACATTATACAAATAAATGCTTTAAGCAGATCACTTATGTGCCCCTGCAGGAGTATTTAAAGTGGGTTACTTATAAGATGAGGGGGCTCTAAAGAATCATTTATCCCCCCATTTGTGCTACTGGGGAAAGTGACCCATCATCTGATCACTGATTAACCTGCCATACTAGAAACTAGGTAATTAGGTGGGTCAGAGTGTTACTCCCTCTCTGATTTAATTAGAGGGATATGAGACCCCTCATGTGAAATATGAGGTTCTCCTATTATTAAAGAAGGGGTCACAACCTCTCTAATTTCAGATGATTACCCTGGTAATTGTGATCACCTGCCCCAAGTACAGTGCTTTTTGAGGGGAGAACTTTTAGAGCTTCAAATTCCTTTAATCAAACACAAAGGGGCAAGAGTTTGGAAAGAGAGGAGCCCTTCTTTACAAAGGAGTGTCTCATTACAGTTTAATGCCAGTTTATGTAGCAGGTGACTGCTATATAAATTAAAACCACCTGTCTACTAGGTGCCTTTTATTTTGCTTTCTGCTTTAAAAGGGAACCTAGCCCTCCAAAATAATCATTAAAATAAAGCAATTGACTCCTCTTTTAAAACAGAAGAGGCGTTTCTTACAAAGGATGGGGTCACATGCCCAGTGGCTATCAGCTGATCACCATAGCAACAGTGACCACCTGACAGAAATTAAAGGGACAGTCTACACCAGAATGTTTATTGTTAAAAAAGATAGATAATCCCTTTATTATTACCCATTCCCCATTTTTGCATAACCAACCCAGATATATTAATATATGTTTTTCCTCTGTGATTATCTTGTATCTAAGCCTTTGCAGACTTCCCCCTTATCTCAGTAAGCATAATGTTAAGTATATGACACACATGAACTAGTACTGTCTACCTGTGAAGAACTTTCAAAATGCTCTGAGCTAAGAGGCGGTTTTCAACGGTTTAGAAATCAGTTTGAGCCTAGCTAGGTTTAGCTTTTCAAAAATACCACCAAGGGAACAAAGCAAACTTGATGATAAAAGTTTATTGGAAAGTTGTTTATAATTGCATGCCCTATCTGAATCATGAAAATTTCATTTTGACTAGACTGCCCCTTTAAGGCATATGGAACAACATCAGGAGGTAACCCCTATATTACCCCCACAATATATAGAAAGTATTTGAAAGCAGCAGTACTCATGTTTCAAATGAGTGGTCCTTTATTTGTCCAGTTGATTATCAAATATATATAGATATTACCCCATCAACATAGTAATATGTTATAAAACCCCTCATTTGAAAGAGTGAAGGGTTTCATGTACTTTTAGCTATCAAGTGATTGTCAAAGTAATAATGATCACCTGCAGCATCGACTAGTCTCATTGTGTTGTTGATTTTAGGGCTCATAGATATGTGTTTCTAGCTAAACTCTAAACACTCTTCTTTCTTATACCAAGCAAAAGAGAGGAACAAATAGATTGTTAGTCACCCCATAAGCTGTTTCTAGATGGAGTCTATCATTAAAGCTTACCAATTGCAGGACAAGACACATTCATAGTGACTTTAGAGCACATCTTCCTGAGCAGCAGAAGCTCATACTGCCCCATTTTTCATGCAGTACTACAGGCTGGATGTTCAAACTGCAGTACTCTCTCATTGGTGAACTGGTCTCTACTGTGAAAGAAAAAAGTCTTACATTATATGTAGTAAACTATATCCAGTACAAACTAATCCGCCCAGCCATCACTATGGGGAGAGTATGAGCATGAAGGGGTTAATAGCACTCCCTACAATGGACCTGAAGAGACACCAAATTAACCCCCAAATCCTGCCTATGCCACCCCAGATTAACAATGCTGCCACCACCAAGAGTTTTGAATAAGGATGTCTTGGAAACCCAATAACTCCCACGACTAACAATTAGGTAATGTGCCTTTAACCTTGTATCTTCAGAGTGCGAATTCAGATATTAGAGCCCAAAGACAGAATTAGATTGTTTATGTATGTTTAATAACAAAAGTCAAATACAGGTAAAACAGTGCATATTTACAAAAACAGAAGACAAACAAATGAGCAAGAATAAATGCAAAGATATAGTTCTTTAACATAAAATGGGACATAAACTAAACACAAAACCTACACTTATTACCAAGCTTCCAATAGGTCTGTGTGAGAACTCCCTTCTCCTTCTGTCCCAAGCAAGTTTGGAATACTTTTTCTGTAACATTCAATTATATCTCAGAAAAATTATAATATTTTTGATTATATAATTAAGCTTGTTTGTTATAGGAGTTTCTCGATACAATGGGGTCAGGTGACCGCAAGTTTCTGACGTCAGCGCAATCTTCTAAACATTGCACTTGCGTTATGTACCGGGAGTAAGTGTGTATGCATTAGTCAATGGCAATCAATCTGGAAACACAGCTAAATGGGAAATGCAGGTTGCCCACCATTATTGGGGGTTTGGAAACAAGCCTAATTTTACAAACGGATTGCGTTGAAACTACTTATAATAGACAGCGCAAGGTATTTAGATATATTTGTAATGTATAATGACCTTTGCAATAGATTACTGATGATTTTCTTCCTTTCTATCCCTTTAATTAATTAAAGTATAGTTCTGACCCACTATTTTTTGTCACATTACTTAAAAATGGAGGTTAATGGACTCATTAGCCTACAACCAATGGCAAGGAGGGTCCTCTGCTTGAGACCTCCTCCCCCTCCTTTTTAGTTTTTCTTCCTCCTAGACCTCCTGTGGGCTAGATTACAAGTGAATCGCTATTGTAACATAAGCCCGTAAAGGGGCAAATTTGCCCCTTTACGGGCGCACGTTAAATAACCAACCATTAGAAGTAGCTGGTTAATGGTACCGCAAGCTCACAGTAGCAATTTGCGCTAAGCTAAATTAACCTGAAGTTAATTAAAAAAGGTCCCCCAAAATAAAGTGTATAGTTCCTTTACAAAAAAAAAATAACTGCACAAAGCAGTTATAAGGGGTTAAAGTGAGCAGCTGTGGGGTGTTGGAAAAAATAATGGCACTGCATAGCGGTCTATTTTTTCAAATGTTTATATAATGTATGTGCTTATATGCAGTACATATATATTTATGTGTATATACACATATAAACACATAAATATATATGTATATAAGCATAAACATATACATTTTAAATTTGCTGCCCAGCGCTGCGCAACTTACCCTGCTCTAGGTTCTTTGCCGTGTCTGATGATATCAGAACAAGGCTCCCATTGGAGCCCATGGAAGCACGCTCTCATGAATGCAATGCTTCCAGGCAATGCGAACGCGACAATACCAGCACACATTTGCATGCCCTGGTATCATGAGTGGAGCAAAAATATCACACTCGCGAAAGAGCAATTTTGCACTCCACTCATAATCTAGCCTTGTATCAGGTGAGCCATCAGCCAATCACAAAGTACATTTATGTATATACTGTGCACTTTTGCACATACTCAGTAGTAGCTATAGCCTCAGAAAGTGTGCATATAAAAATAGTGTGCATGTTTTGATAATGGAAGTATATTGGAAAGTTTGGAGGGTTTTATTTGCATACTTTATCTGAATCATGACACTTTTTTTTTACTTTAGAAGTCCTTTAAGACTAAAAATTAACGTGGTAACCTCCCTGTGGGTAAACAATAGATTTTAGAATTGATGTGTGTTTTTGCACCCTGTATTTCATAAGCTATGTATGTGCTGTTTCTTACTCCTTTTATGTTGTAATAATAATATGAAAACACCCTGTAAAAAAGGGCTGTGTTTTATATAATAAATTGATGGAACAAAAACTGCATGACAAGTATTTAAAAAAAATAGCTTCTGAAAACTATACTTTAAGATTTATTTTTTTAGTGCTTTGGTGCTTTAGAGAAAAATGAAAAGTAAATAAAATATCTAACCATAAAATATCAGAGGAGTGACATCTTATTTTTATTTTGTATTCATTAGTTTCAGAAAAACTGCACTGGGATAGAAATTGAACTTGTTAAGTTACGGAACTAAAAACAAATCCCAGAAGCCTGATCTCAGATTTGGCTTTATAAGGTTAAGAAGATGAAGGTGATTCACAGTGACAATGATTGTTCACATACAACTAATTGCTAGTGGACCCTTTTGCCTCCTAGTGGTTAGATCCTGAATAAGGATTGGAACCAGACAGCTCAGTGATATACAGTATTACATACTGCCAATTAATCAATTAGCCCCCTTGTGGTCAGGTCCTGAATAAGGATTGGAACCATACAGCTCAGTGATATACAGTATTACATACTGCTAATGAATCAATTAGCCCCCTTGTGGTCAGGTCCTGTGTAAGGATTGGAACCAGACAGCTCAGTGATATACAGTATTACATACTGCTAATGAATCAGTTAGCCCCCTTGTGGTCAGGTCCTGAATAAGGATTGGAACCATACAGCTCAGTGATATACAGTATTACATACTGCTAATGAATCAATTAGCCCCCTTGTGGTCAGGTCCTGTGTAAGGATTGGAACCATACAGCTCAGTGATATACAGTATTACATACTGCTAATGAATCAGTTAGCCCCCTTGTGGTCAGGTCCTGTGTAAGGATTGGAACCAGACAGCTCAGTGATATACAGTATTACATACTGCTAATGAATCAATTAGCCCCCTTGTGGTGAGGTTCTGTATAAGGATTGGAACCAGACAGCCCCAGCAACAGTGCTAGTTTATACACTGGTAAATCACTGTTTGCCCCTCCCTAGTGGTCATGCAATGTATATGATGTGAACTGCACTTCTCACAGTGACAACAAATAGTTACTATACTGCTTGTGGACCTATTGCCCTTAGTGATTAGGTCCTTTGTTATTTGGTGTTCCTCAACTACAGTCTTCAAGTACCCCAATAGCAAGTACTGTTTTATTGGTTCCCTTATCAATGGCTCAATTATTGTAATTGATTTTGATCATGTCGCAAATATATACATATTTCAGTTAAGCTGTACTTGGTGTGAGAAACCCTGATCTAATTGGCCATTTTTTTACTTTAAGGCAGGGTTTTTCAAACATATACTTAGGCCAGATTTTCAGGATAGCTGAACTGGAGCATAGGTGAAATAATCAGGTGGCCTGTTAAAAAGGCCTTAGGACAGGTTTGAAAACCCCTGCTTAAAGAGACACTGAACCCAATTTTTTTTCTATCGTGATTCAGATAGAGCATGAAATTTTAAACAACTTTCTAATTTACTCCTATTATCAATTTTTCTTCATTCTCTTGATATCTTTATTTGAAATGCAAGAATGTAAGTTTAGATGCCGGCCCATTTTTAGTGAATAACCTGGGTTGTTCTTGCTGATTGGTGGATACATTCATCTAGCATTCATCTAACTGCATTTGAAATTATTTTCCAGGGACACTTTGCAGCAGAGCCACACCCATGTATGGTTTGCATAGCTCCACCCACTAGAATCCACCTCAAAACAAGCACATAAAATATTAGTAGAATAATTAATCCATACTGATTGCTTAAAGGGATAGAAACGTTAAAATTAAACTTTCATGATTTAGATAAAACATGAAGGGCTAGATTATAAGTGAAGCGCTAATTTATCGTGCGCGATAAATAACCAGCTATTACAAGTGGCTGGTTAATTAACGCTCAAAAATGAAACCAGAGGTCAGACCTCTGATTCATTTTTAAAATGTGCCCCAACTGCCCCCCAATAAAATTGTGTAGTGACTTTTGGCAAATAAAACATAAGCATTTTGGTTTTTTTTAAACTGCACTAAGCAGTTTTTAGGGGTTAAAAGTAGGAGTGACTTTACAATGAGGTCTATGGGGACTGTGCGTTCGTTATAAATATTCGTTATAAATATTTATGTATATGCTTATATACACATATTAGCGTCCATGCAATGCAAATGAGAGCTCGTGTTCGCATTGTGGGCCACTTCAAAATACAAGCGCACAATTGCGTGCGCTCGTATTACGAGTGGGAACACACAATATCGCCCTCGCAAAAGTGCAATTTGTGCTCCATTAGTTCTATGGTTTTACGTATCAGGACATAATAAAGATCATCTGGTCCTTAGCAGGTCTTAACAATTAGGTAAATATAACCTCAGGTGAACAAAAACACATTACATATTACACTTGTCATGATTTTATTTAACAAAAATAAAGCCAAAATGGAGAAGACATGTGTGAATAACTAAGTACACCCTTACTGCTTCCATAGGAATTAAGAGGCTAAGTAGTAGCCAGGTGCAGCTAATCAAATGCCCTTGATTAATTGGTCATCAGCAAATGTGACCACCTCTATAAAAGCCGAAATTTTAGAAGTTTGCTGGTCTGGAGCATTCAGGTGTGCGTTAACACAATGCCAAGGAGGAAAGACATCAGCAATGATCTTAGAGAAGCAATGTTTGCTGCCCATCAATCTGGAAGGATTATAAGGCAATTTCCAAACATTTAAAAGTCCATCATTCTACAGTGAGAAAGATTATTCACAAGTGGAAAATATTCAAGACAGGTTGCTAATCTTCACAGGAGTGACATCCCAGCAAATTCACCCCAAGGTCCGACCGTGCATACTCAGGGAAAATGCAAAAAGAGTTACATCTAAGACTCTACAAGCTCCAGTTAGGATGTTATATGTTTGAAGTCCATGACAGTACAATTAGAAAAGAACTGAACAAGTATGGTTTGTATGGAAGGTTGCCAAGAGAAAACACTAATTATGCATACCTGATAAAATTATTTACTCTTGTAGTGTGTTCAGTCCACGGGTCATCCATTACTTATGGGATATATTTTCCTTCCCAACAGGAAGTTGCAATGAGGATCACCCAAGGCAGAGCTGCTATATAGCTCCTCCCCCTCACATGGTCATATCCGAAGTCATTCGACCGAAACAAGACGAGAAAGGAGAAACTATAAGGTGCAGTGGTGACTGTTATAATTTTAAAATTTAGAACCTGCCTTAAAAAGACAGGGCGGCCGTGGACTGAACACACTACAAGAGAAATAAATTTATCAGGTAAGCATAAATTATGTTTTCTCTTGTTAAGTGTGTTCAGTCCACGGGTCATCCATTACTTATGGGATACCAATACCAAAGCTAAGTACACGGATGATGGGAGGGACAAGGCAGGAACATTAAACAGAAGGAACCACTGCCTGTAGAACCTTTCTCCCAAAACCAGCCTCCGAAGAAGCGAAAGTGTCAAATTTGTAAAATTTGGAAAAAGTATGAAGCGAAGACCAAGTTGCAGCCTTGCAAATCTGTTCAACAGAGGCCTCATTCTTAAAGGCCCAGGTGGAAGCCACAGCTCTGGTGGAATGAGCTGTAATTCTTTCAGGAGGCTGCTGTCCAGCAGTCTCATAGGCTAAACGTATTATGCTACGAAGCCAAAAAGAGAGAGAGGTAGCCGAAGCCTTTTGACCTCTCCTCTGTCCAGAGTAAACGACAAACAGAGAAGAAGTTTGTCTAAAATCTTTAGTTGCCTGTAAGTAGAACTTCAGAGCACGGACCACGTCTAGATTATGCAAAAGACGTTCCTTCTTTGAAGAAGGATTAGGACATAATGATGGAACAACAATCTCTTGATTGATATTCCTGTTAGAAACAACCTTAGGTAAAAACCCAGGTTTAGTACGCAGAACTACCTTGTCTGAATGAAAGATCAGATAAGGAGAATCACAATGTAAGGCAGATAACTCAGACTCTTCGAGCCGAGGAAATAGCCATCAAAAACAAAACTTTCCAAGATAACAGTTTAATATCAATGGAATGTAGGGGTTCAAACGGAACACCCTGAAGAACTTTAAGAACCAAGTTTAAGCTCCACGGAGGAGCAACAGCTTTAAACACAGGCTTAATTCTAGCCAAAGCCTGACAAAAGGCCTGGACGTCTGGATTCTCTGCCAGACGTTTGTGTAAAAGAATAGACAGAGCTGAAATCTGTCCCTTTAGCGAACTAGCGAATAAACCCTTTTCTAAACCCTCTTGTAGAAAAGCTAATATCCTAGGAATCCTAACCTTACTCCATGAGTAACTCTTGGATTCGCACCAATATAAATATTTACGCCATATCTTATGGTAAATTTTTCTTGTCACAGGTTTCCGAGCCTGTATTAATGTATCAATAACCGAATCCGAAAACCCACGCTTTGATAGAATCAAGCGTTCAATTTCCAGGCAGTCAGCCTCAGAGAAATTAGGTTTGGATGGTTGAAAGGACCCTGAATTAGAAGGTCCTGCCTCAGAGGAAGAGACCATGGTGGACAGGACGACATGTCCACTAGGTCTGCATACCAGGTCCTGCGTGGCCACGCAGGCGCTATCAGAATTACCGATGCCCTCTCCTGTTTGATCCTGGCAATCAGCCGAGGTAGCAAGGGAAATGGTGGAAACACATAAGCTATGTTGAAAACCCAAGGGGATGCTAATGCATCTACCAGCACCGCTCCCGGGTCCCTGGACCCGTAACAAGGAAGCTTCGCGTTCTGGCGAGATGCCATGAGATCCAGATCCGGTTCGTGAAGTTCCCACTCTCCCGGATGAAAAGTCTGGCGACTTAGGAAATCCGCCTCCCAGTTCTCTACGCCTGGGATGTGAATCGCTGACAGGTGGCAAGAGTGAGACTCTGCCCAGCGAATTATCTTCGAGACTTCCAACATCGCTAGGGAACTCCTGGTTCCCCCTTGATGATTGATGTAAGCCACAGTCGTGATATTGTCTGACTGAAATCTGATGAACCTCAGCTTTGCTAACTGAGGCCAAGCTAGAAGAGCATTGAATATTGCTCTTAATTCTAGAATGTTTATTGGGAGGAGTTTCTCCTCCTGAGTCCACGATCCCTGAGCCTTCAGGGAATTCCAGACTGCTCCCCAGCCTAGAAGGCTGGCATCCGTTGTTACAATCGTCCAATCTGGCCTGCGAAAGGTCATTCCTTTGGACAGATGAACCGGTGACAACCACCAGAGAAGCGAATCTCTGGTCTCCTGGTCCAGATTTAGCAAAGGGGACAGATCTGAGTAATCCCCGTTCCATTGACTGAGCATGCATAGTTGCAGCGGTCTGAGATGCAGGCGCGCAAATGGCACTATGTCCATTGCCGCGACCATTAAGCCGATTACCTCCATGCACTGAGCTACTGATGGGCTTGGAACGGAATGAAGGACACGGCAAGCATTGAGAATCTTTGATAACCTGGACTCAGTCAGGTAAATCTTCATCTCTACTGAATCTATAAGAGTCCCTAGAAAAGGAACCCTTGTGAGTGGTAACAGAGAACTCTTTTCCACCTTCACTTTCCACCCATGCGACCTCAGAAATGCTAGAACTATCTCTGTATGAGACTTTGCATTCTGAAAACTTGACGCTTGTATCAGAATGTCGTCTAGGTACGGAGCCACCGCTATGCCTCGTGGTCTTAGTACCGCCAGAAGTGAGCCGAGAACCTTCGTAAAAATTCTCGGGGCTGTGGCTAACCCGAAGGGAAGAGCCTCAAACTGGTAATGCCCGTCTAGAAAGGCAAACCTCAGGTACCGATAATGATCTTTGTGAATCGGTATATGAAGGTAAGCATCCTTTAAGTCCACCGTGGTCATATATTGACCCTCTTGGATCATGGGTAGGATGGTTCGAATGGTTTCCATCTTGAACGATGGTACCCTTAGGAATTTGTTTAAGATCTTTAAGTCCAAGATTGGTCTGAAGGTTCCCTCTTTTTTGGGAACCACAAATAGATTGGAGTAAAATCCTTGTCCCTGTTCCGATCGCGGAACCGAGTGGATCACTCCCATGATTAAGAGGTCTTGTACACATTGTAGAAATGCCTCTCTCTTTACTAGGTTTGTCGATAACCTCGAAAGATGGAACCTCCCTTGTGGAGGAGAGGTTTTGAAATCCAGAAGGTATCCCTGAGATATAATCTTTAACGTCCAGGGATCCTGCACATCTCTTGCCCAAGCCTGGGCAAAGAGAGAAAGTCTGCCCCCCACTAAATCCGTCTCCGGATAGGGGGCCCTGTCTTCATGCTGTCTTAGGGGCGGGAGTAGGCTTTCTGGCCTGCTTGCCCTTGTTCCATGACTGGTTGCCTTTCCAACCCTGTCTGTAACGAGCAGTAGTTCCTTCCTGTTTTGGAGCGGAGGAAGTCGATGCTGCTCCTGCCTTCAAGTTACGAAAGGCACGAAAATTAGACTGTTTGGCCTTTGGTTTGGCCCTGTCCTGAGGAAGGGCGTGGCCCTTACCTCCCGTAATGTCAGCAATAATTTCCTTCAAGCCGGGGCCCGAATAAGGTCTGCCCTTTGAAAGGAATGTTAAGTAGCTTAGACTTGGAAGTTACATCCGCTGACCAGGATTTAAGCCAGAGGGCTCTGCGCGCCTGTATGGCGAATCCGGAATTTTTAGCCGTAAGTTTGGTTAGATGTACTACGGCATCTGAAACAAACGCATTAGCTTGCTTAAGGGTTCTAACTTTGCCCAAAGCCTCATCCAACGGCTCTGTGCGAATCGCCTCTTCCAGAGACTCAAACCAGAATGCCGCTGCAGCCGTGACAGGCGCAATGCATGCAAGAGGCTGCAATATAAAACCCTGTTGAACAAACATTTTCTTAAGATAACCCTCTAATTTTTTATCCATTGGATCTGAGAAAGCACAGCTATCCTCCACCGGGATAGTGGTACGCTTGGCTAACGTAGAAACTGCTCCCTCCACCTTAGGGACCGTATGCCATAAGTCTCGTGTGGTGGCGTCTATAGGGAACATTTTTCTAAATATTGGGGGAGGGGAAAAAGGCACACCGGGTCTATCCCACTCCTTACTTATAATTTCTGTAAGTCTTTTTGGTATAGGAAAAACGTCAGTACACACCGGTACCGCATAGTATCTATCCAACCTACACAATTTCTCTGGAATTGCCACCGTGTCGCAATCATTCAGAGCCGCTAATACCTCCCCTAGTAACACACGGAGGTTCTCAAGCTTAAATTTAAAATTTGAAATTTCTGAATCCGGTCTCCCCGGATCAGAACCGTCACCGACAGAATGAAGCTCACCGTCCTCATGTTCTGCAAATTGTGACGCAGTATCAGACATGGCTCTCGTGTCATCAGAACGCTCTGTCCTTAACCCAGAGCTATCGCGTTTTTCCCTTAATTCGGGCATATTTTATAATACTTCTTTCATAACATTAGCCATATCATGTAAAGTGATTTGTAAGGGCCTAGATGTACTAGGTGTCTCAATCCTACGCATCTCCCGAGCGGGAGACGCAGGTACTGACACGTGAGGAGAGTTAGGCGGCATAACTTCCCCCTCGTTGTCTGGTGATAGTTTCTTTATCGGTACAGATTGACTTTTATTCAAAGCAATATCAATACAATTGGTACACATCGTTCTATTGGGCTCCACATTGGCTTTTGAACATGATGAACAAACAGTTTCCTCTGAATCAGACATGTTTAAACAGATTTAGCAATGAAAACCAACAAGCTTGGAAATCACTTTCAATAAGTTTACAAGCAATATAAAAAAACGCTGCAGTGCTTCAAAAATACAGATATAATTAAACAATTCTTAACAAGAAGTGTATTATTAGCAGAGGATTGCACCCATTAGCAAAAGGATGATTAACCCCTCAATACCCAAAACGGATAAAACAGATATCAATTAAGATTTAACGCTTTTAATCACAGATCTGCTGTGACTGATTACCTCCTTCACAAATGAAATTTGCAGACCCCTGAGCTCTCTAGAGACGTCCTGGATCAAGGAGGAAGAAGCAGGAAGACTGTGCAAGAATTTTAACTGCGCAACAAGGCGCTAAAACAAGGGCCCTCCCACTCCAATCACAACAGTGGGAGCCCTGATATAACGGTTTCCATGCAGAAAAATATGTTAGCCATGTGGAAAAAAATCATGCCCAAAGCGATTTATCACCAAAGTACCTCACAAAAACGAATAACATGCCAGTAAACGTTTTATTAAAAAACAACATTTTTCAATGTCATGCAAAGCTATCACTAAGCCTGCTACCAGTCGCTACCACTGCAAAGAAGGCTTAAGTATTATTTCAGTGTTAACAGTATTTTCTCAGTCAAATTCTAGTCCCTAGAAAATAACTCTACTGTGCATACATTTATCAGCCTGATACCAGTCACTACCTACTGCATTTAAGGCTGTATTTACATCATACGGGTAACAGCAGTGTTTTCTTAGTCAATTCCATTCCCAGAAAATATTGTACTGCACATACCTCATTTGCGGGGGACCCCGCATGCTATTCCCATTTTCTGAAGTTACCCCACTCCTCAGAATGTCGAAAACAGCCAGTGGATCTTAGTTATGCCCTGCTAAGATCATAGAAAACGCAGGCAGTTTCTTCTTCCAAATACTGCCTGAGATAGAAAAACAGCACACTCCGGTGCAATTTAAAATAACAAACTTTTGATTGAAGAATAATTAAGTAAAAACTCCAACTCCTCTCGCGACCTCCTTCTTTGTTGAGGGTTGCAAGAGAATGACTGGATATGACATGTGAGGGGAGGAGCTATATAGCAGCTCTGCTTGGGTGATCCTCTTGCAACTTCCTGTTGGGAAGGAGAATATATCCCATAAGTAATGGATGACCCGTGGACTGAACACACTTAACAAGAGAAAAGTCTTTTCTTTCTAGAAAGAACATGGCAGCACAGCCTAGGTTGGCAAAGTTGCATCTGACTTCTGGAATAATGTCATGGCTAATAAAGATTAGAAAGATTAGCGCTAAAACAGCTAAAGAGATCTCAATATAAATGAAGACAAAAGTGTCTGTGAATCAAATGATTAGGGTGAACTTGTGTACTCTGTGACGTGTAGAGTAGAAGAATGTGGATAAAAAAAGAGAGACTAATAAGTGTAAAAATCATTAGATATATATGTGTGTATTAAATCTTCGTGGTGAATTAAATATAACAAATAAATTATACAATGTAAATACACTGTGTGTAAAAAATCATGACTTTAATTATAAATGTGATATATCAATTGGAGGATAGGTAAAAAAAAATAGTGTTCAATATTTATTTAATATAATATAAATAACATATTAGGAGAAGATGCCGGCATCAGGCAATGAATATTGATTTGTTGATAACAAGTATATTCACAATGTGAGTATTTACATAAAAAATGCTAAAAGGTGGTTGGTGACGCGGGGGGGGGGAGCCAGGTGGAGGTTGCATGGAGACCTGGCTTGCAGCTTACCCAAGCCTTACTCCATAGGTCGGTGAACTGGGATTTCTTACGCCGGAGAAGCCTCAGTGTGACAGGCTTAGAGGCTCAGACAGCCATCGTCTACCCGGTTATCAGAGCAGCGCTGGTACATCCGCGCTGGAAGCGCTATATCACCGCGCTTAGACCAGTAAGAGGAGCTGGTTCGTCAGTATCCTGGGGGTTTATTTAAGTCTCAGGTTGAGTGGAGATCTCTCCCCCTCCCACTGGTGCTGCGAGAGGGGGGCCTGAGCAAACGGAGGAAAAAAGAGAAAAAGCTGACAGAGGCACCCGGTCGGTCACAGGGCCCAGCGGAATCGTCTGCAACTGCAGCTAGGACAACTCTTGGAGTTTTGTCCTTACCAGGGGGAAAGCCAGAGTAACAAGGAGGAAGTTGAGCGCACGTTGAAAGTCCCGGCAGAAGTCGCTACCCAGGGTCTTAACTGGTAGCTGGAATACGCCAGGAAAATCTACGGATTCAAGAGAGGCTACAGCTGGGCCTCTATTTCTTTTCCCCTGCTGGCAGTACCGCCGTCGGAGCCCAAAAGACCCTTCACTTTAAAGCAGACGCAGACGCTGGAGTAGTTATGGTGGCAAGTCCCCTGCAAAACCGTGAGTAACTGTGATTAGACATACCAGAGGCTAAGGCCCTGCATATCTATGGGGCTTGTTACAGCTAACTACCTACAAAGGCTAATCAGTGGCTCTTCTTTTGTTTCCTTGTCCTGCTTTAATTGTTTGGATTGCCCCTAACCAGCGGAAGATATCTCCTAGTCTGAGGGGAGACAAGGAACTAAACATTCTAGTTTAATATTAAGGATGCTGTTGGTCTAAGGGAAGTCACAAAAGAGGGGCTACCAGTGTCTTTTACCCCCCCCCTCCCCACATATAAACTGCCAGTTTATTTCCATCTTGTAAGATTGGGCTAAGGGAGGGTAACCACAGGCTTGCGCTGTTTTGCTTGGTCTCCTATGCAAACTTTTTTTTTCAAGAGGAAGAGGGGTATACCAACATACTATCAGGGGTAGTTTCTGAACTGTTGCTCTGTAATCAAGCCTGAATACTCGGGCCCCAGCCATCTGAACATAATCCATATATCGGACTGGTCTGTCCCTTTGGACTAAGAAAGCCTATTTAGCTGATTAAGTTTGGAGAACTTAGGCTGCTACAGCTAGCAAAAACTAAGTGGTATGAGCTGGTGATGCCGAATAGTCAAGAGTATTATTAATTGTTTCTATAATCATAGAAGTGCATTTTCTCTGTTTTCCTTCCTTGTGGGTTTACAGTAGTTGAGGGGTTAACAGAAGGGAGGAAGGAAGGAAAAGGGGAAAAAGGGGCAAAGTTCACCCCATTTTTTGATGAGGATGTAACAAGTATCAGTCATCGATACCAGTTTCATGTCGCTTCTAAGATGTTAGAATAAATAAGCATAGATCATTTGTATAAGTGGGCTTTGAATATTGTTAACTTGTATTGTATTTGGTTTCTGCGCATCACTCTGTTTAAGAAAAGCCAAGAAGTTGTGTTCTATTAAGGAGTAGTCTGTTGATAGAAGTTTTTAAGTCACAGACTTTTAGTATAGCTGGCTTCATTTTTCATAGATATCTTATAACTAGGGTTTTCCTAGTCCATCATATTCGTTTTTTAAACAATTTGGTATCTTGGTAGTATTTGTTGTCATAACTGGACTTAATTATTTTTAGCACTTATTGCATCTTAACTATATCACGGTTTTCCTCACCAGCACCTCCCCCTCACTCTCTCCCCTTTTTTTTTTTTTTCTCTCTCACATCTCCTTTATCTCTTGTCACCACTGATTCACATTCTATTTTAGAGTAAGCTGCACAATTCACAGCACGGCTTAGCACCTTCACTGAATAAGCTTTGTATGGATAAATTCCTCAAATCACCCCTTAACACTAAAGCTTCAACTCCAGTCATGGCTTCAAAAACCAGAGAACAGAAAAACAAACATATAGTGGAAACCTTGGTCGATATTCACCCGGAGTCAGCTAACACCTCACGGTTGGTGGAAGCTACAGACACTCAAGCCCTAGTTAGTAATATCTTAGAAGCTTTAACTCCAAAATTTGAAATGTTGAAAACAGATATTAAGCAAGACATTTCCAACCTCACTACAGAGGTCAGACAGTTCGCCAATAGGATTCAGGAGGCAGAACAGAGAATTTCGGACTTGGAAGACCTGACGGTAATTCAAGAGAACAAAATAGACAGCAATTGAGCCAGCATATTAAAACTGCAGAATAAAATCGAAGACCTCGAAAATTGTTCCAGAAGGAACAACATCAGAATTATCAGGGTCCCCGAAAATCAGCAGAATGAGGATCTGGTTAAATTGTTGTCTATTACAATACCCCAGCTACTTAAGATCCCTAGTTTTGACGCTCCAATAATAATTGAGAGAGCACATAGGCTGGGGAACCTCAATTCTAATAATGTAGGGAAAACAAACTCAAGACTGATTATTACAAAGTTCTTAAATTTTCAGCACAAAGTCTTGATAATGCAATTCTATTGAAAGAATCAACCCTTGGTTATAGACGGCGCTAAAATCTTGTTATTTCAAGATTTTTCATATGAGACGTCCTTGAAGAGAAGATATCTTTCCCCAATTTGCAGTAAATTGATTAAGGCAGGTATTCGGGTGGCATTAATGTATCCAGCTATTTTAAAGATTAGTATAAATGGCCAAAATCATTTCTTCCAAGTAGCCAAGGAGGCAGAGAAATTTTTAGAGGTTAATAAAATTTCCTTAGCCTAAAGATTGGGATAAGGATCCCTGTCCTGAGAATGTTTATGTAATTTTTTGTGTTTTTTGTTTTCCTTTTTGTTTGTTTTTTCTCCATGAGTATGATTGTAAAATCGTTATGAGATACTGGTTCAAGGGATTATAGTCCCCTTGTAAGGGGATTACTAGTTGTGTAGGTTTATATGGATCCCCTCCCCTATCAAAATTCCCCCCCCCTTTTTTTTTCCCTCCCTCCCCCCTATACTCCTCGGCGTCGTTTTCCTTCATTGTTATTCATAGTTATTTTGATAATGCTTAGGGGCAATCCTGTTATTTTTACATCTTGGAATGTTGGTGGCTTTAAGTCTCCAATTAAACGGAAAGCGATAATATCACACCTTAAAAAACTAAACACGGGTATTGCCTTCCTCCAGGAAACCCACCTGAACTTAGAGAAAGTTGTAAAGTTAAAGATGTCTTGGGTGAAAGAGGTCATAGGGGTGCCAAGTCTGGCTAGGAAAAGGGGCCTGGCAATCTTACTGGGTAAAAAGCTTAACTATAACATTTTATCCGTTATTACCGATACAGAGAGCAGATTTCTATTGGTGAAATTAAAAATAGACAAGTTAATATTTACCCTGTGTAATCTTTATGCACCAAATGAATATAGTCCAGAGTTTTGGGACATAGTACAATCAAAAATTCTGCAGCTTAAGGGGGCTTCTCATCATGGCAGGGGACTTCAACATGTCGCCTCAATACCCAATAGATAGGCTCAGAAAAGGCTCTAACAAAAGTAAAACTAGAAGAGATACCCTGGAAAGCAAAATGTTCAAAAATATCTTCAAAAACCTAGCAGTAAGAGACATTTGGAGAATCCAAAATCCAGTTTCACAGGAATTCACATGTATCTCAAAAGCTTCCAAATCCCTTGCGAGAATAGATCTGTTCTTGATAGAAGATAGATTAATTAAAAAAGGAGTCAAAGCTAAAATAGCTCCAATGTATATGCCCCAATTTTGTTGGAAATCCTGATACAAACTGGCCCCTCCCTACCCCCCCGATTCTTTTTTCCAAAATATTTGGCAACTAATATCAAGTTTAAAAACTGGCTAAAAGAGAGATTGAATGAATATACCCGATAGAATATTGGTTCGGTAGAAAACCAGGTTATATTCTAGGAGGCGGCGAAAGCTGTATTAAGAGGAGATATTATAGCCTACAAGGCAATGTTGAAAAAGAAATACAATCAAAGGGAGAAAGAAACTCTTAGCTTCTTGATTAACGCATATAATCGCTATTTACAATTAACAACGAAAGCTAATTGGGACAAATACATTAGAGCTTTAAAAGAACGGGATACCTTTATCCTTCAGACTACCTCACAAAAGGAGCTTATATCCCAGGTGAAGTTTTACAGATACGGCAATAAAGCTGGTAAGATGTTAGCTAATTTAAGTTAAAAACAACAAAAAAACAACGCTTATCGAAACAGTGAAAGAGGCAGGTATAACGGTCAATTCAGCTGAGGGCATCCTTGATGTTTTCTATAAGTATTATAAAGAGTTGTATTCATTAAAAGGTTCTTGTGAAAGGAGTAAGGTGGAGTTTTGTGATAAGTTAACATTACCAAGGTTGGAGCAGAGCGCGGTAGCGGCAGTGAATATGCCAATTTCAGAGGAGGAAATTTCCCAGACCATATCGGATCTACAGCTGGGTAAGGCTCCCGGGCTTGATGCACTACCCAACGAATTTTATAAAATCCTTGCCCAGAGCTGATTATCCATCTAAAAAGAATGTTTAATTATTTTTTCATAGAGAATAATCAGATCCCATCAAATTTTGCATCCTCCCAAACTATTTTAATTCTCAAGCAAAGTAAAAAAAACCCAGCATAAGGAATCCTACAGGCCCATAACCTTACTCAATACAGATTAAAAAAATTAACAACCATTCTGGCAAAAAGACTACAACTAGTCGTGAAAGATATTATTCATAAAGACCAGGCCGGGTTCATACACAATCGCAATTCAGCATCTAAAATAAGGGAAGTATTTTTAGTAGTGGATTATTTCAAGGACAAGGACAAAGTGAGAGTAGAGTCAAGCTTAGATGCAGCAATTATAACAATTGATGCAGAAAAAGCATTTGACTCTATTCACTATGATCATATGTTTTCTTCACTAGCTAATTTTGGTTTTGGAGGCAACTTTTTGAAGCTTATAAATAATCTTTATAATAATTCATATACTAAACTATTAGTAAATGACATGGAATCTTCTCTGCTAACTTTAGAGAGAGGCACGAGACAAGGCTGTCCACTTTCACTGTTATTTGACATCTTGATTGAACCTTTAGCAATAATGATCCGACAAGAAATAGATGGTATTAAGATAGGGAAACATGAACTGAAGATCGCACTTTACACAGATGACATTTTGTTATATGTCTCTAATACCCGAGTTAATATTCCTAAACTCCTATATCTGATTTGTTCTTTTGGCTCATTCACAGTCTATAAACTTAATACAACAAAATCTGAACTTTTATGGCTGAGGCAAAACGAGAATTCATTAGTGGAGGTACCCTTTAAGGTGGTTGCAAAATCATTTAAATATCTTGGAATAATTATCTCTCTGAATCCACAAGAGTGGTACACTCTAAATATAATCCCAATTCTTAAAGAAACCATTGATGTTATGAAGACCTGGCAGAACTTCCCCATCTCTTTGTCAGGTCGGATCGCCTTATTTAAGATGATACTGCTCCCAAAAATCTTATATGTCCTTCAGAATGTACCAGTGTTACTTAAAACCAAAGAAATTAAAGAGATGAATAAAGCACTACGCTATTTTATATGGCGTAGCAAAAGACAAAGGATTTCGATTGAAAAACTCACCTTACCTCGACAGGATGGTGGGTTAGCTCTTCCAGACCTGAAACTGTATAATCTAGTTTTTTAGTCATATCACTATAGACTGGATCTTGAACAATAATATTTCACTAATAATAGCTTGGAAAATAATTGAATGTATCCATTTCTCCAATAGCTCTCATGTACTGTTCATTATGGAGGACCCCTAAACAGGTCAGACAATTTAAATCCATTTTCACGGTAATTCAGGCCTGGAGCCAAGTAGGCTTACTATTGCATTTTCAACACAAAACACCTATGTTTCAAACAATCTTGGGTAATCCAGATTTTCAGGAGGGCCCACAGATGTCATTCTTTGTCTCATGTGCAAAAGCAGGTTTAAGATTTATGGATCAATTAATTGATCATCCAAGGCAATGTATTAAATCCTTTGAAACATTGAAACAATAATTCAGAATTGGCAATACAGATTTCTTTGCCTATTTGCAGATTCAACATTATTTGTTCAAACTAGTTTCTTTGTACGGTTGGAGCTGGTCTTGGGGAAAGATAGATAATTGGGTACTGTTAGCAAAAAATGGATATTTATCTGTCTCACCATGGTACAACATATTAGTTTCACGGAAAGGGGGGCAAATCTACTGAATTTGGCTAATAAATGGAACGTTTTAATTTCAGAGAGAGTTATAAACTCAGATTTAGTTACTCAATCAATTGCAGCATCCCTCCAAACGACTCTATCAGCGACATGGCAAGAAGCCCACTATAGACTGTTGAATCAAACATATTATACCCCAGCTAAGGGACATAAGTGGCATAATCACAGTTTTAATAAGTGCCCAAAGTGCAAGTTTCTAGCAGCTGACGTACTGCATATGATTTGGGAGTGCCCGAAGATAAATCAGTTTTGGCTAAAGGTGAGTTATTGGGTCACTAAAGTTCTGGAAGTTAGAGAAGCGGACTTTACAATATTTAGAATAATTTTCCTTAAAGGGGAGACAAGTCTTCAGGGTTCTGAAAAAATAGTCAATACTATAATCTTGGCTGCAATATATATATATATATATATATATATATTCTATATATAGAATATAGAACAAGACATAGTTCGTTTTTTTAAGAAATGGGCCCCATTCATTAAAACACTCCCCCCCCCCCCCCGGAAATAGATTACCTGATATACCCTTTTAGAAATTCAGAAGTTGTACTGCTAGGAGCCTGGTAAATTCTGCGCTGGTGATCTCTGGCAGTAGATAACATAGGTTATGTCAGGATAGGTGTGGTGGCTAGAGGGGGTAGATGGTTGGGTAGGTGAGGGGAATTTATCCTTTATCCCCACCCCCCTTTTTTTTTTTTTTTGAGAAGGGTGGGAGGAGTAGTAGATAATCCCAACAATTGCACGCCGGTTCCAATAGTAAAAACATTGCAGCCAGTCAATTGCATGTTTATTGATACTTATTTTCTGGATCTAGAGCCTTCCTTTTGGTCAAATAACTTTTTGTTCTGTATTATAGCCTAAGTGGGCTCATCTCATTTATATGTTTGTATAATATTTTTGGAACAAAATACGAATCATTTTTTTTTGTGTGTGTCTAAACACCCTGCGAGGTGAACTGAATGTGTTATAATGAGATGTTTATTTTTTCTTAAATTGTTGGTATATAAATAAAGATATATAAAAAAAATGCTAAAAGGTAAAGCTAAAGAATAGCTGGTACAATAAAACATAGTTAGCAGGTAAGAAACAAATAAATCTGGGTCGCTTATATTAAAGGTACCTTATAAGGATATATTTCCATTGGATAACAGTCCTTATGTAAGTTAAAAGTCCCAGATAATCATAACAAATCTCTGGAAAGAACTTCAATAGGTGTTAGAGTAGTAGTAACAGAGTTCCTCAATGTTCCAAATATTATCAACTTTGTCTCAGTTTTGTCTGAGAGTTTGTAGATCATGTGAACTTAATACTAGGACCGGGGTGTTTGTTTGTATGTCGACAGAGTGGGGCAATACCTCACGGTCTGACTAGCAAGTGGTTCCGGTGTTAGGATCAGAGTCAGGTGGATTTGTAGTGGAGAGAGCTGGTGAAATAAGATTTTGCAGCTTGTTATGTGAAATAGATTTGGTGAGCTAGTAGATCCTGGGACAGGGATTATACATATGGAGACTATTCATATATTGTAAAATAGCTCGATGTACCTGTCCTACTACCAGATCTTGCCAAACCTTATCAGTTCTATGCCACTATAAAATAGGAGATCAGTATGAGCAAATCAATGCGTTTCAGCCACCTGGGCCTTTATCAAGATGCTCATTAGATTTTCTGTCCTTTTAAATAGCATATACTGTGTCCTAAGTGGCTGGGTTCAACAGCCAATGTCTGCCTGTTATTTTCGGTGCTATTTTGCATAAACACAGTAGCGTATATAGGAAATTGAACGTTTAACATTAAATAATAACAACTTGAAAAACAATTTATAAAGTGTTATTATGTAAGTGTGTATGAAAAATATATAACAACATGTGTACTTAAATTTATTTCTACGTATACGAATAAAAGTGAGTTTACAAATTATATTTAATTCCCAGGGTCCTAAAGGGGATTGAATATTGTTGCAATTGAAAATGAACAATATATGTCAAAAGAAAACAGGATGTTATGTGCTAATGTTTTAATGTTCTTTTCAGTTTCAGCCTGATGAAACAGTACATGATACTGAGAAATGCGTTGCTGTGTTTTTAATGTGTTGAAATAAACACTTTTAAATATATACAACTTGCTACGTTGTCTTTTTGTGGACATCCTTTTGGAGTTATATTATACCTCTGCTGGAGGCGGGACGGTGCCTTCCTGACTGATAGCCCATTTGGTGAACACCTTTCTTGGCTTGCAGGAATCTTTTCCCAGGAGGAGAGTTTACCGGACAACTCTGAGGTTCCGGTCTGCCTAGCTAGCACTACATCTTGGTGCTTTTATACACGTGAGTGGTTCTAAACTACTATCTTAAAATCTGATTTAATATACGGAATTATGCTATGTGGCGCCTTCTCTATTTCATTATATCTTGCAGAGGGATGCAGCACTCTTAAAATTGCAAAGCTTCTGAAGCGTGATCATCGAACAATCAAGCGTTTCATTCAAAATAGTCAACAGGGTCGCAAGAAGCGTGTGGAAAAACCAAGGCGCAAAATAACTGCCCATGAACTGAGAAAAGTCAAGCGTGCAGCTGCCAAGATGCCACTTGCCACCAGTTTGGCCATATTTCAGAGCTGCAACATCACTGGAGTGCCCAAAAGCACAAGGTGTGCAATACTCAGAGACATGGCCAAGGTAAGAAAGGCTGAAAGACGACCACCCCTGAACAAGACACACAAGCTGAAACGTCAAGACTGGGCCAAGAAATATCTCAAGACTGATTTTTCTAAGGTTTTATGGACTGATGAAATGAGAGTGAGTCTTGATGGGCCAGATGGATGGGCCCGTGGCTGGATTGGTAAAGGGCAGAGAGCTCCAGTCCGACTCAGACGCCAGCAAGGTGGAGGTGGAGTACTGGTTTGGGCTGGTATCATCAAAGATGAGCTTGTGGGGCCTTTTCGGGTTGAGGATGGAGTCAAGCTCAACTCCCAGTCCTACTGCCAGTTTCTGGAAGACACCTTCTTCAAGCAGTGGTACAGGAAGAAGTCTGCATTCTTCAAGAAAAACATGATTTTCATGCAGGACAATGCTCCATCACATGCGTCCAAGTACTCCACAGCGTGGCTGGCAAGAAAGGGTATAAAAGAAGAAAATCTAATGACATGGCCTCCTTGTTCACCTGATCTGAACCCCATTGAGAACCTGTGGTCCATCATCAAATGTGAGATTTACAAGGAGGGAAAACAGTACACCTCTCTGAACAGTGTCTGGGAGGCTGTGGTTGCTGCTGCACTCAATGTTGATGGTGAACAGATCAAAACACTGACAGAATCCATGGATGGCAGGCTTTTGAGTGTCCTATCAAAGAAAGGTGGCTATATTGGTCACTGATTTGTTTTTGTTTTGTTTTTGAATGTCAGAAATGTATATTTGTGAATGTTGAGATGTTATATTGGTTTCACTGGTAAAAATAAATAATTGAAATGGGTATATATTTGTTTTTTGTTAAGTTGCCTAATAATTATGCACAGTAATAGTCACCTGCACACACAGATATCCCCCTAAAATAGCTATAACTAAAAACAAACTAAAAACTACTTCCAAAACTATTCAGCTTTGATATTAATGAGTTTTTTGGGTTCATTGAGAACATGGTTGTTGTTCAATAATAAAATTAATCCTCAAAAATACAACTTGCCTAATAATTCTGCACTCCCTGTATTATCACAATGGATATGAATTTACTCATGATAAATTGATTAACTTAAACCAGAATAACCTTAACTTAGATATTTAAATATTTGGTAATGAAAAGCATTATCACTAAAGAGTTATTTATTAAATATATATTAATAAATTTTAATATAGAAAGCATTATGAGGTACAACTTGAAGTTACGGTATAAATAGGAGTTAGTAATTCTCTTAGATAATAGATCAAGTTCGGAATTCAAACCAAATGGGTAGAGGGTTTTAAAATTAAATATCAGTTCTGCTTCCTTTTTAGATAGTAATGTATTCATATTTCCCCCTTTTGCTCCTAAATTAATTTTTTTTTTTATTCCCCAGTACTTGAAATTCTTCATATTTCTTGAATCGATTTCTTTAAAATGAGAATATAGATTAGTTTCTGAGGATTCATGTTCTATTTTAAGGATATGTTCACGTATCCTATCTTATAGCATCCTGCTGGTTTGACCGAAATAGAATAGGTTACATGAACATTAAATGCAGTATATTATATTTTTATCTGAGCATCTAATCAATTGGTTTATTTTAATGACATAACCTGTGTTAAATTATTTTATTTATTTGATTTTAGTGCTAAATTTACATGATTTACATGTATTACATGGATAGTAGCCTGTTAGTTCCCTCCCATTTCCCTCCCATTAATATCTCTGCCAATTTGTAATCTATTCTCTTTGAATTCGCTCGGGGACAGTATACTTTTAAGATTTTTTGCCTTCCTGAAAATGATCTCTGGCTGATTTTTAACTCTGTTTCCTAATATGTGATCTTGTTTGATCAGATGCCAATGTCTTTTAAGATTTTTTTTAATTTCAAAATGTTGTGAACTAAAGTCTGTAATGAATGGTATAAAGAGGTCATCATGATTTTTTTGTATATTAGTGACTTTTTGTCTATTTTTGGGTCTCAAGAGTGTCTCTCTATCTATCTTCGCAATTTCTTGTTGTGTTTTTTTCTATTGTTCTAGGATCATAACCTTTTTCTATAAATCTTGTAGTGAGTGTTTGAGATTGTAGTTGATAACTCTCCATTGAGGAACAGTTCTTTTTAATCCTCATGAATTGGCCTTTTTGGGATGTTAGATTTACATTGTCTTAAATGGCAACTTTCAAAGTGTATATAGTTATTAGCATTAATTGTTTTAAAATATGTTCTAGTATGTATTTGATTTTCAATGATTTCTAATTCTATATCCAAAAAATTGTTTTTTTGGCTGCTAAATTCGTGGGTGAATGATATACCCTTTTCATTGGTGTTCAAATCTACCATAAAGGCATCTAGAAGTTCAGTATCTCCTCGCCATACTATGAAAATGTCATCTATATATCTACAATAGTGCACAAGGTTCGTCCCCCAGGGACTTCTAGCAATGTTTTCTTCTTCGAAGTGTCCCATGAACAAGTTAGCATAGCTGGGGGCGAACCTTGTGCCCATTGCGGTGCCCTTAGTCTGTAAGAATATTTCTTCATTAAAAAGAAAGCTATTATTGTGAAGGATGAAATCAATACAATCTAATATAAATTTATTTTGAGATGGGGTAAGTCTTTATCTCTATCTAAATATATTTTTACAGCTTTTTGTCCTATGTGATGTGACATATTGGTATATAATGAATTAACATCACATGTTACTAGGACATAGTTATCATGCCAGTCTAAATTTTTAATCTGATTCAGAAAATGCGTGGAGTCGCGTAGGTATGCTGGTAAAGCAGTAATCCATTTATTGTGATAAATTTGATCTGAAGGAACCAATTCCTGAGATTATGGGACGACCTGGAGGTTTTTGTAAATGTTTGTGGACTTTCGGTAAAAAGTAAAAAGTGGGGGTCTTCGGGTATGATGTAAGTAAAAATTGAAACTCCGAATTATTGAGAATGCCTTTATCTCTTGCATCTGCAAGTATAGTTCCTAATTTTTGTTCTTGTTGTCTTAAAGGGTTCTGTTTGAGTTTGACATATGTGGATTTATCTAGTAGTAATCTATTTGATTCCTCAATATAATAACTGGTATCCATTATAACTATGCCCCCACGTTTATCAGCCGGTTTCACCACTATTTCTTTATTAGTCAGCAGTTCTTTTAGTGTTTCAAATTCTTTCTTATTAAGGTTATTTATAATTGGTTTAGTTTGGTCCATGAGCTCTAAATCTTTTTTGATATTCTGTTCGAAGAGTTTAATATGTTCACTCTTCTCGTGTGTAGATAAGAAGGTGGATTTAGCCCTAAAATTTGTATGGATGTAATTATTACTCTCATGTGTAATAGTATTTTGTATAGGATGTTTAAAAAAAATGTTTTCAGTGTAAGCTTACAAATATATTGATTTATATTAATTAGAGTTTTAAACTTATTGAGTTTACAAGAAGGGGCAAAGGTTAAGCCTTTATTCAATACTTTTTCTTGGTTTTCACTTAGAATAATCTTACTGAGATTAAATACTGCTACCATATTCTTATTTATTTCTATCTTTTTAGTGTTTTGTTTACTGGTTCCTCTCCCTCTTCTGCCTCTAATCTTCTTTTTCCTTGTTGGTTTCTTTGTGGTCTTGCTTGTTCTACAAATTCTCTTGAGGGCCCCGCTCTTGTGGGGTATCCTCCTAAAAAATGAGTATCAGATGCGGTAGCTCCCAGAGTAGGGGTATCTAAATGTCTCTTATTTGGATATGTTCTATTCATGTTAGAACTTGGTGTGTGTTGTAATGGTGAAAATCTGTTTTGTAAGGGTACCCTCCAGTTATGATTAGAACTGTGTGATTTATTTGGATTTCCCAAATTCTCAATGTGTGGGTTATGGAAATTTTTTTATTGAATCTATTTTCATAATTAAATTCTTGATAATGAGAATATTGATCTTTGTCATAATGATTAAATGTATGATATCTATTTTGATATGGTTTGTAATAAGGTCTTGAATTGTGTGGTTTTAAACTATGTGATTTGGTGTAGTGTCTCTCTCCATGTGTCCCGTAGTTTCTGTTACTATTCCAATTTTGTACTCTGGAGGGAGATGTGTATCGATTATAATGTTGCTGTGTGTGCCATTCTCTATTTTCGAACGGTGTTTTAGTAATAGTATTATTATGATCTTCTCTCCTGTTATAATATTCTCTTTCTATTTTAAAATTATTTTTATGATTGTAGTTATTATGTGTTCTGTTGGGATGTTGATACCTATTATTATGGGTTGGTTGAACAAAAATAGATTGTTTGTTCTTATTTTTGGTATGTTGGTATTTTTCTTTTTACTAAAAATATGAACTAACTCCTTTCTAGAATTACCTAAATTCGTATCATCGCTTATGTTTTCATGACTAATATTTTCATGATCATTAAAAGTGGGATTTTAATCAATGTTTATATCCTCATCATCCTTTTTGTAATCAGCTATATCCCTATTGAATTTAGAGTTTTTTTGAGAGATAATGTTCCCTTTGAATTCAGAAATTATTTTAATAATCTCTGATTGTGTATACTTATGTTCTTCACTTAGCTCTATGGTGTTTAGTTTATTTCTGAGTAGTTCAATGTCTTTCTTAGTATCAGTTAATTGTATATTTCTTGCTTTAATAATAATTTTCATAAGGGTAATTGAGGCAGTTTCTAATACTTCAAACCATTCAGTTGATAGTTGGTCAGGCAGAATAAAAGTGCAGTCTTTCTTAAGTCTAAGGCCTCGCTGTACCATTTTAAGGTCAATGTAGTTCTGAATATATTTAATTTCTAAGACATTTTTAATTTCTTTGAAAAGCATGTTTTCTAAATCTGAGTGTATATCATCCACATTTTTAATTTCAAAAGTGTTTTCAATTTCAGAGTTTATATTGGATGCAATATTTTTAAGAATCAAGTCTCTATGTGCAAATATATCCATTGTATAAATTTATTATAAGAATAATATGACAACATGTAGATAATAGATGTTAGCAAAACAAAATAAAATTGCCTGTGGTGAAAAAATTAAGGATTTCACTTTAAAATTGCAAAAATCTTAGTATATCAACTTCCAATTGTAAGGGAAGTTATTAAGAACAAAATATAATTTAAAAATTGAACCGGTAAAAATTAATAAAAATATAATAAAGTTGAAGAATATAATATATAGGATTGTGTGATACATAAAGAAAGATGTGGTAAAAACAATCAATGTAAATATTGATTATTGGAATAATAATAATAGAATAGATGATGAGAGAGTGGATCTAAAAATAGGAAGTTAAGAAGTATATGAAAAAAGAGATTTTTATTTAAAGATACTACACTCATGTACCTCATAATGCTTTCTAAATTTAAATTTATTAATATATATTTAATAAATAACTCTTTAGTGATAATGTTTTTCATTACCACATATTTAAATATCTAAGTTAACGTTATTCTGGTGCAATATCTGATTTAAGTTAATCAATTTATCATGAGTAAATTCATATCCATTGTGATAATAATCATATAAATCATCTTTTTAATGAATTTTTAATGAATTTTCTATTCATTTCTTATGAGTTTTTTTATACAATTATTTTTTACATATAAGTTTTTTATATGGGTTTTCTATATGACTTTTTATATAAAAGATAATTTTTTATATAATTTTTCATACAGTTTTTTTTATAGATCTCTAAGACTTAAATATAATTTCGATATATTTTAGCTTTATACTATTATTTTGTTACATTTTAAACATTTTTTAACACTGTTTTCCATTTTTTCAATTTTTTTCATTTCCTGCTTATATCCTCTTTACCTAATTAACCCATAAACATTAGAGCAAAACATTAGAACATTAAAACATTAGAGCATAACATCCTGTTTTCTTTTGACATATATTGTTCATTTTCAATTGCAACAATATTCGATCCCCTTTAGGACCCTGGGAATTCAATTCAATTTGTAAACAAACTTTTATTTGTATACGTAGAAATAAATTTAAGTACACATTTTGTTATATATTTTTCATACACACTTACATAATAACACTTTATAAATTGTTTTTCAAGTTGTTATTATTTAATGTTAAACGTTCAATTTCCTATAGACGCTACTGTGTTTATGCAAAATAGCACCGAAAATAACAGGCAGACATTGGCTGTTGAACCCAGCCACTTAGGACACAGCATATGCTATTTAAAACGGACAGAAAATCTAATGAGCATCTTGATAAAGGCCCAGGCGGCAGAAACGCATTGATTTGCTCATACTGATCACCTATTTTATAGTGGCATAGAACTGATAAGGTTTGGCAAGATCTGGTAATATGAATAGTCTCCATATGTATAATCCCTGTCCCAGGATCTACTAGCTCACCAAATCTATTTCACATAACAAGCTGCTAAAGCTTATTTCACCAGCTCTCTCCACTACGGATCCCCCTGACTCTGATCCTAACACCGGAACCACTTGCTAGTCAGACCGTGAGGTATTGCCCAACTCTGTCGACATACAAACAAACACCCCGATCCTAGCATTAAGGTCATACGATCTACAAACTCTCAGACAAAACTGAGACAAAGTTGATAATATTTGGAACATTGAGGAACTATGTTACTACTACTCTAACACAGGACATATCTAACCTATTGAAAATCTTTCCGGAGATTTGTTATGATTATCTGGGACTTTTAACTTACATAAGGAAATATATCCTTATAAGGTACCTTTAATGTAAGCGACCCAGTTTTATTTGTTTCTTACCTGCTATCTATGTTTTATTGTAACAGCTATTCTTTAGCTGTACCTTTTAGCATTTTTTATGTAAATACTCACATTGTGAATATACTTGTTATTAACAAAACAATATTCATTGTCTGATGCAGGCATCTTCTCCTAATATGTTATTTATATTATATTAAATAAATATTGAACACTATTTTGTTTGACCTATCCTCCAATTGATACATCACATTTTATAATTAAAGTCACGATTATTTACACACCAGTGTATTTACATTGTATAATTTATTTGTTATATTTAATTCACCACGAAGATTTAATACACACATATATATCTAGTGATTTTTATACTTATTCGTCTCTTTTTTATCACATTTTTCTACTCTACACGTCACAGAGTACACAAGTTCACCCTAATCATTTGATTCACAGACACTTTTGTCTTTATTTATATTGAGATCTCTTTAGCTGTTTAGCGCTATCCCTTTAATCTTTATTAGCCATATCATTTAGGTGAACAGTTTTGGAGGTTAGATAACCTTTAAGGGATTAGCCAATAAGAGACAAGAGTGTAGTATCTTTAAATAACATCTATTTTTTCATATTCTGGAATAATGTCCTTTGGACAGACAAGACCAAAGTGGAGATGTTCAGCTATAATGCACAGCACCACATTTGGCGAAAACCAAACACAGCATATCAGTACAAACACCTCATACCAACGGTCAAACACGGTGGTGGAGAGTTGATGATTTGGGCTTGTTGTGCAGCCACAGGACCTTGTAGTCATTGAGTCGACCAAAAACTCCTCTGTATACCAAAGTATTCTAGAGTCAAATGTGAGGCCATCTGTCCGACAGCAAAAGCTTGGGCGAAATTGGGTCATGCTGCAACAGGACAATGATCCTAAGCACACTAGCAAAAGAATGGCTGAAAAAGAAAAGAATCAAGGTGTTGCAAAGGCCCAGTCAAAGTCCAGACCTCAACCCGATTGAAATGCTGTGGTGGGACCTTATTAGAGCTGTGCATAAATTAATGCCCCAAACCTCAATGAACTGAAGCAACGTAAAGAAGAGTGAGTCAAAATTCCTCCACAACGATGTGAGAGACTGATAAAGTCATACAGAATACAATAACTTCATGTTATTGCTATAGGTGGTTCTACAAGCTATTAAATCATAAGGTGTACTTAGTGTTTCACAAATGGCTTCTCAAATAAAATGACTATTAGTATCAATACCACCCACAACTTTTGACAAATGGGAAAATAAAGGATTATACAGAGTTGCTGATATGTTAGAAAATGGGAACATTTTGTTATTTACTACAGGGAAAATTTAACCCAATTATATTAAATTTGTATGTTTACCTACAGGTAATGTCTACAATTAGGGACTATATATTAGACATGTGCACTGCAAAAAAAAAATTGTTTTGTTTTCATTAGTTAAAGGGTCAATCTACACCAGAATTGTTATTGTTTTATAAGGAAGATAATCCATTTATTACCCATTCCCCAGTTTTGTATAACCATTGCCAACACTGTTATATAAATATACTTTTTACCTCTGTGATTACCTTGTATCTAAGCATCTTCTGACAGCCCCCTGATCACATGACATTTTATTTATTATCTGTTGACTTGCATTTTAGCCAATTAGTGCAGTCTGCCACAAGCCACAGGCGTGATCACAATGTTATCTATATGGCTCACATGAACTAGGTCTACCCTGTTCTGAAAAGCAAATAAAAAATGTGATAAGAGGCGGCCTTCAGGGGCTTAGAAATTATAATATAAGCCTACCTAGGTTTAGCTTTCAGCTAAGAATACCAAGAGAACAAAGCATATTTGATGATAAAAGTATATTGGAAAGTTGTTTAAAATTACATGCCCTATCTGAATCATTAAAGTTTATTGTGGACTAGACTGTCCCTTAAAATAAATAATTTCGTTTCGGCAAATTAGTTAAGTTAAATAAATAATAATAAAATAATTTTTAAGTTTAAGCTTAGGTTTTATTTTTATTTCATAGATAAGTTTGTATTTATTTTATCTAGGTAGTTAGTAAATAGTAATATTGTAACTAGCTTGGGTTTTATTTTTATTTCACAGGTAAGTTTGTATTTATTTTAACTAGGTAGTTATTGTAACTTTAATTGTAATCTAATTATGTTAACGTTAGGGGGTGTTAGGTTTAGGGGGTTAATAGTTTAATTTAGGTAGTTGCAATGTGGGGGTGCAGCAGTTTAGGGGTTAATAGTTTTATTTAGGGAGTTGCGATGTTAGGTGATGGTGGTTTAGGGGTTAATACGTTTATTTAGTGTTGGTGATGTGGGGGACGCGGTTAAGGGGTTAATAGGTTTATTTCATGTTGGCAATGTGGGGGGACAGTTGTTAGGTGTTAATACTTTAATTAGGTGTTTGCGATGTGGGGGGGGGGGTGGATTAGGGCATAATATATATATATATATATATATATATTTTATTATTGAGGTTCTGAGTAAGGCATACAGAAAATATGAAAGGCAAAACACAATGATAATGGGATACAGGTATCATAAAGCACAGATCTCTATGGAAACAAAGTATATTGCCAAAAAGAAAAATTCAAAGTATAGTCTGTAAGTATAATGCCTAATACTTTATGAGCCCCCTAAATGACAGAAGAGGCCACTCTTGGACCTCAATTGTAAGCTCAGAACCATTAACAGGAGGTTGTTTTTAGTAAAAGAGACCACTTTTGGATCTCCAAATGAGAACCTCTAATTTTATAAGTTAATAAAGTCTCATAAAAATGTATATATCAAGGTAGAATAATATCATATTAGAGAAATATTACTGGAGCTTTGCCTGCCATATAACTAGAATAGGAAATTTTAACGGTGTAATATAATATAATATAATACAATATGAGGAGAAGCCGCACTATGGCCCAAGAACTGTAGCTATGTGGGACCCAAAGTCCAATATATATATGGAGATCATGGTTCACTCTTAAAATATAAGCCTGACAACAGGAGGGGAATTTCCACATTCGGACTAAGCCCACACAACACAGATAGGGGGGGGAAGACCCAACTGCCATGACTAGAGGAGGGTACTATCAATTTCTTGGTACAATACCTGCGGGTATACTGCAACTGAATATGAGCGATAGACTAAGCTAGTAGTATTAAGTATATCTTATCCACTCAGGGGAACAAACATATACATTACCATGTTTCTAAATGCTGTGCTATCAAGGGATAAAAGCATCATCGGAAACATCCTAGGTATAGATTACAAGCTCTAAAATATAGGGAACATATATAACCCAAATAGGTACAAATATAGGGGGGAAATCGCCATGCCATCCTGGCCACAGACGACAAGACCTCCCCCCAACGCTATAAACTAAACCACTAAGCACATAAACAGAGATTTTAACTGGGGAGGCAACCCTAAGAGCTCTACCTGCGTGTATATATAATATAGTAACCTAGACTTAAGACATTAGCTGCATAACTGAGAAGTGGTAGACAGTAATCAGGCTGTACGGGGTCACTGAATGTGAGCAAGATAACGCTATTTAAGCATTGTAGCATTGATAGGATTATTTCAGAGTTCCAGAGAAGGCTTACTCAGAATATTAACACTTGCATTATGGAACCAGAGGCGATATGACAAAAAAACATTCTCAGCATAAAAAACATGCAATTAATAGAAATAAAATAAAAAGAAACACAAACAAGTGACTATTAAATAGACAGTGTCTTATACATTGCTGCTAGTACTACCCATGCAGTTGCTGTATAGAAAGGTGTCCTCTGCGAGCCATCCCAGCCCCTTGTAGTGTTCGCTGTTTAGAACCTAATGTCATGTTCTGTCTCAGGATATCATGTGAGAGCCTCATTGTCTGGAACAGTTGCTTTAAAGGAAGGTTAGTAGAAGCCATACTGATTGAAAATGAAAACAAATTTATTTAAATAACAAAATACTTTGTTTAAGCAAATACTTGCAGAATATTTAAATATGCTACTCAGGTATGTTAAGACCACATACAGCAGGAGTGAAAATAAAGAAAAACTAGTAAGCAGAGATGCAGATTCAAAAAGGAAAGTCTTTCTCTTGGTAATAACTGAAATGTAAGATTTGCACAAGGCAGAAAACAACTTGTAAACAGGTAGCAGGTTTAAAGGTAAAGTCTTTCTCCTTGTAATTTCTGAGTCCAGGAATTGCACAAGGCAGGAAACAACTTGCAAACTGGTAACAGGTTTAAAGGTAAAGTCTCTCTCCTTGTAATTGCTGAGTGCAGGAATTGCACAATGCAGGAAACAACTTGCAAACTGGTAACAGGTTTAAAGGTAAAGTCTCTCTCCTTGTAATTGCTGAGTGCAGGAATTGCACAATGCAGGAAACAACTTGCAAACTGGTAACAGGTTTAAAGGTAAAGTCTCTCTCCTTGTAATTGCTGAGTGCAGGAATTGCACAATGCAGGAAACAACTTGCAAACTGGTAACAGGTTTAAAGGTAAAGTGTCTCTCCTTGTAATTGCTGAGTGCAGGAATTGCACAATGCAGGAAACAACTTGCAAACTGGTAACAGGTTTAAAGGTAAAGTCTCTCTCCTTGTAATTGCTGAGTGCAGGAAATGCACAAGGCAGGAAACAAACTTGAAGATTGGTAACAGGTTTAAAGGTAAAGGTTTTCTCCTGGTAATACCTTATAAACAGGTGCAAAGGAAATCCTTCTCCTGGCAATGGCCAAGTGCAGGAATTGCATAAAGCAGGAAACAAACTTGTAGATTGGTAACAGGTTTAAAGGTAAAGGCTTTCTCCTGGTAATACCTTGTAAACAGGTGCAAAGGAAATCTTTTCTCCAAAGAAATACAGGAAACAGGTTCTGACTTGACAAAACAGATCCAATGTGAAGACACAAATGCAGACTAAAAGCCATCCTTAAATAGGGAGGTTTTGCACAGGGTTGGTTCTGATTAATTCCAGAATTGAGAACACCTGTGTGTTGCACAGGTGTAATAACAAGTAAGGCAAATAGTTATTTATCAGATCTTTTAAGATCAATGCTATTGCTAGAACTGGCTGTGGCTCAACATGTAAGCAAACAGAAATAGCAACCACAGAGTCACAGGTTCAAATCCCCACACAGCCCTTCTTAGCAGAATGCCTCCCAGACCTTTTCTTTTTCTTTTTCGTCTGGAGGCTTGGTTCATGACAGATGCCCCCTCCAAAGAGCGCACTCTGGGCGCTCAAAGCCTGTTCAAACATCTGAAGGTGGGATTTACGAACAAGTGTTCCATTTGAAGCCCTAATACAATCAGATGGAATGGATTCTTTGCTTGGAACAGCTGCCTGAGATTGGGGACCCTTAGAAGATATCCCTGTAGGCATAACAAGAGCTGAAAAACCAAGACAGTTTTGATTTAGAGGTTCCTGAATATACCCAGCAGCTTGCAATGGACTGGCTGATGGGCAGGGTACCTCCGGGTAGGAAAAGACCTCTCCTTCAGAGTCAAGGAATTCGTTATCTGGGTCATATTTGCCTGATGGGTAGAGTACCTCCGGGTAAGGTATGACCTCTCCTTCAGAGTCCAGGAATTCATTTTCTGTGTCATTTATATCCAATTCAACCATCTCATCCAATTCTTTCTCAGTCAATGAGTAGCTGGGTGAAGGTGGTACAAGGAGGTGTGGATCTTTAGAATTGGCAGAGTCTGATTCAGCTGGAAGGTTTGTCACTTTTATGTCTGATGAGTGACTTTTGTTAGCTGGATCTCCAGCCAGGGCAGAAACAAGGTAATGTGCAGGATTTCCAGGAGGTATTTTTGCAGAGTTCCCCAATGTGGTTGATGCAGAAACAGACGCAGTGGTATGGGTAATGGATGTAGTTGGAGTTGTACTCCCAATGACCATCTGTTTCAAATCAGGTACCATTTCTTGAAGCGTGTTAGAAACGGTTGTTTGTAGAATTGATGTATTCTCAGTAGCTGGATCCTCTCCAGGAGTATCTTTAAGTTTGCTAGTGGAAGAATAATTTGTTCCCTTAACATCAGAGTCCATTTTAAACTTGGCTATATCTCGACTTGATCCTCTAGGGGGTCTTACTGGACACCCTGTGATGTGGTGACCAGTTCCCCCACAATAGAAACAGAGGTTAAGCTGTCTTCGCCAAGTCTTTTCCTCTTCTGTTAAGGGTTCTTTAAAACCTTTCCTTGTTTGGGAGGTAACTTCAGACAAGGTTTTGGTTGGGAGAGATAACATTTCCACCAGCTCCATGAAGTTAATCAGTATGTCCTTAATAAACTTTAACACTGATTCCAATACAGAAATAATCCCAGAGGGCTCTCTTTTAGGGTCTTCACATTCTGTCATGTTCTGTCTCAGGATATCATGTGAGAGCCTCATTGTCTGGAACAGTTGCTTTAAAGGAAGGTTAGTAGAAGCCATACTGATTGAAAATGAAAACAAATTTATTTAAATAACAAAATACTTTGTTTAAGCAAATACTTGCAGAATATTTAAATATGCTACTCATGTATGTTAAGACCACATACAGCAGGAGTGAAAATAAAGAAAAACTAGTAAGCAGAGATGCAGATTCAAAAAGGAAAGTCTTTCTCTTGGTAATAACTGAAATGTAAGATTTGCACAAGGCAGAAAACAACTTGTAAACAGGTAGCAGGTTTAAAGGTAAAGTCTTTCTCCTTGTAATTTCTGAGTCCAGGAATTGCACAAGGCAGGAAACAACTTGCAAACTGGTAACAGGTTTAAAGGTAAAGTCTCTCTCCTTGTAATTGCTGAGTGCAGGAATTGCACAATGCAGGAAACAACTTGCAAACTGGTAACAGGTTTAAAGGTAAAGTCTCTCTCCTTGTAATTGCTGAGTGCAGGAATTGCACAATGCAGGAAACAACTTGCAAACTGGTAACAGGTTTAAAGGTAAAGTGTCTCTCCTTGTAATTGCTGAGTGCAGGAAACAACTTGCAAACTGGTAACAGGTTTAAAGGTAAAATCTCTCTCCTTGTAATTGCTGAGTGCAGGAAATGCACAAGGCAGGAAACAAACTTGAAGATTGGTAACAGGTTTAAAGGTAAAGGTTTTCTCCTGGTAATACCTTATAAACAGGTGCAAAGGAAATCCTTCTCCTGGCAATGGCCAAGTGCAGGAATTGCATAAAGCAGGAAACAAACTTGTAGATTGGTAACAGGTTTAAAGGTAAAGGCTTTCTCCTGGTAATACCTTGTAAACAGGTGCAAAGGAAATCTTTTCTCCAAAGAAATACAGGAAACAGGTTCTGACTTGACAAAACAGATCCAATGTGAAGACACAAATGCAGACTAAAAGCCATCCTTAAATAGGGAGGTTTTGCACAGGGTTGGTTCTGATTAATTCCAGAATTGAGAACACCTGTGTGTTGCACAGGTGTAATAACAAGTAAGGCAAATAGTTATTTATCAGATCTTTTAAGATCAATGCTATTGCTAGAACTGGCTGTGGCTCAACATGTAAGCAAACAGAAATAGCAACCACAGAGTCACAGGTTCAAATCCCCACACAGCCCTTCTTAGCAGAATGCCTCCCAGACCTTTTCTTTTTCTTTTTCGTCTGGAGGCTTGGTTCATGACACCTAAGGCAAACCCCCAGGGGACCACTATGTAAACTGAACCCATAAAAATATAAGAAGGGCTTAGTAGCATTAAGATATTATCAAAAATGGATGAAGAGGCAGCCCTAAAAGCTATAACTGTGTGGGCAATGGTACAGAAATGTTAAATTAGGACCTTATTAAGAACAAAGGGTACTGTGTATATATAAGTGAAAAATGTTAAAGGTTAGCATATCGCATGGTGTTAATAAATGTGGAACAGTTAATGCGTCACAGATATTTGAATTTTAAAAGGTTCAGTGGAAAATATCGATATGACCCCTCATGAGATACTGGCGTGTATATTGCTATAACCAAGGGATCATAAACATATTCTCACAATAAAACTGTTATCATTTAAATAATAAAATCTTGCTTAAGATATTGTGCAAACCAATAACTGAACACAAAAGTTTGGCGATATTCTCGAGAAGCCATAGGTATGTTCCCACATTAAAGAGAGAAAGAATGTCATTGTCCCAGCTTAGCCATACCAAGCGTGTGCGAATACTAGTGCTGAATCACCATTACTCACGTAACAGTAATCTTAAGGAGCAGCCCGGTGCCCGCCAGGATCCCAGCTTAAGTTCAGCAGACCTACATTGAAACGGGCGTCTGATGAGAAGGGTATTTGTGGGGTTTGCACTGCTCTTATTTTGGCGTGTTTGTTGGTCTGGTCATAATCGCCTGCTAGAGACCTCGGCTGTTCTCCTGCTTGCTGCTTGCTCATCGGATAAGAAATAAAAAATAAATACCCAGCCTTTTAGGCGCTTTATACATCTTTTATTTCTTATCAGTCTAATTTGAGGCCAGCTAGGAGGCCTCGCGTATAAAGCTAGAGGGTATATTCCCGTGGCGCTTGATCTAACCTTTGTTATTGCTTGCTCATCTGAGTTAGGGATGCCGTTTCTCTGCGAGCCCTTTCGGATAACAGCATTTCAGTTGTGCCTATTGCCTGACGCAGGCTATACGCCCTCTCCCACACAGTGTCATATCGCGGCATAGTAAAGATGTAGCCCTCAAGAATGACAGGCATCTCGGATCCTCCCAAGCCTCCAAGCCAAACCTTAGCCGACAAATGGGGACCCAGCAAGCCGCTGATTTCTGAAAAGAATTTGTCCCCTTCATATACAAACAGACTGACCTGTTCGTGCGACCCCTCCTGAAAGTGAGTAGCATGAGCCGATAGCAGAGCTCCAGTCCCTGGTGTCTCCGATCTGAAGTCCCTATGTAGGTAAGTTTCGCCATTAGGTGAAGGTTGTGGGGCCTCTATAGCCAAATTGATAGGAGATATTTGGGTCGGGTACAGGAGAGACTTATTCTGCAGCTCCTGCAAAGGCTGCCTCTTTCCTTTTATATTAGCACATAACATGTCATGGTTCAGCCTGGAATTGAACCTGGGACCTGTTTATATTTCTGCTGCTGTTCATTCCCAGTCTGTTGTTTTACCACTATGCCACCAGATGGCTTCATCACAGGAAAAGAAATTGTGTTTTTCTGTTTGCTGCAACTTTGGCTCTCTGGCTCCACCTGCTTGCCAGCTGAAACAAATCATTTAATCAGCAGCCTGCTTTATCTGGGAGGTTTGTTTGCAATTCTGGTGCCTTGACATTAAGAGTGATACTCTGAAAGACGCTCTGCTCCTTTATGCTGTGTGAAATACAGATTTGTTGGATTTCCTGGTTCCTGATTTCTGCTTCAATTACTGACTACTCTTCTGGATAATCCCTTGGAACTGTGTTTCATTTTTGGACTGATTTCCTGGCAATTGATCTTGCCTAAAACTCTCTTTCCTAAGGACTCACTCAGGTACTTTTGCTTGCTTGTTTCCTGATACTACAAAGTTCCAATTGCAGTCTATGCAAATATCCTTTTTGTTTCTACAAAGTTCCAAATTGCAGTCTATGCAAATATCCTGTTTGTTATTACAAGGCCCTACATTCCTGCGTGTTATTACACAGTTCCAGTTCTACAGCATATGCAAGTATCCTGCTTGTTATTACAAAGCTCTGCTTTCCTGCGTGTTATTACACAGTTCCAGTCTTCAGCATATGCAAATATCCTGTCTGTTACACAAAGCTCTGCATTCCTGCCTGTTATTATACAGTTCTACAGCATATGCAAGTATCCTGCTTATTATTACAAAGCTCTGCATTCCTGCCTGTTATTTCACTGTTCCAGTCTACAGCATATGCAAGTATCCTGCCTTTTATTACAAAGAACTGTATTCCTGCCTAATACAACAACCTATAGACTTTGTCTTATCTAATTGCATATCTCTACATTGCTTTATCCTATAAATAAAACCATCTCCTTTATTTCCTAAAACGTTGTACCTGTTTAATTATGCCTAAAAGGACTCACGCAGACAAAACACAACATTAACCCCAAAACCTGACACCTCTGCACAACAGCTCCTTACTCCTGAACCTGCTCCCTTGCAGAGTATGACATAACGCTTGTAGGGAACTAAATTCTTCATTGAGTACTGCATGGAGCTTATTATGGTGTTCCTCCAGCAAGGCTCTGACTTCCCTCAGGAGCAGTTTAGAGTCCAGCGCCATTTTGAAAATGATAATGCGAGGGTTTAAGGCAGATATGGTATGTCCCTCGTTACCCAAGAAAGTAGAATTTCTGCTGTGGAGAGGTAAGACATCAGCTATACTCCTTAGTTTTAAAGAATGACAGTGTCTATGCACTGTGTACCCGGCTTACTAGATACCGGGGGGGGGGTGTTGAAACCCTTTTACTGAAGTAACTGCCTTAGGCCCCAACCCTCCGGATCAGTTTCCAAAGGTGGTATGTCCAATAATATAGTATCATCCAAATCAGCTTGATCTGTAGTTCCTTATTATCTGGGTGTGAGAGTTGGATGGACTTCTTAGCCACTGATAAAAGGCAGATTATCTGTGATTCCCTTGGAGCAACCGATATTGCAACCATTCAAGGTGCTGCCCAGAGACACGCCCCGGGGATAATATATTTTATTAGGGGTTTGTGACAACCAAGGTTAACCAACCCTGCGCCAGTCACTTGTTTGGCACAAAAAGGGTTATCAGACCCTCTCTACTGTCACTACTCAGTCACAGTCTAACCCCTTCAGGCAAGCCAGTGACTTAGTTCAGTGTATGCAAGGGTTAACACTCTATCTAGTCTGCGGAAAAAAACTGAATTACACATTAACTCTGAATACAATTTAGCAGAAAAATAACCTACTATACAGTCTTACTACTACCAGTCTCTTTCAGTAACGTGGTTCAAATATTAGACAAAGGCCAAAGCTTAATAAATTAATTATTTATTATGCCAAAAATATTATGCACAATGCATTAGTAATTAAAAGATGTTACAAGTAAAATTACACACAAGCAAACAGTTTTAAAATAAAAGGGAGAAATAACAGATTTTATACTTTACTAGTCTTAATATCTGTGCCAGGGAGATGGCATGAAGCAATAGGTCCTTACTCTGTTAGTAACAGCTTCCCTTGTAAGAATGATAATTTCAGTGTTAAAACACAAGACTCTTATACATGTTTTCAATAGATCAGGTTGCCTGACCTCGGGGGCTGGTTGGGAAATCCCCTATGTTTTACGACAGTCAATAAACTTTAAGTACCTTTGGCTGAAATCAGAGAACACATCATTTCTGATAGATACATCCATTTTCATATAGACAGAAAGGCAATCTCTTATTTTCATTGTGAAAATCAGTTTGATACCAAATATGACATGGTTGCCATATTTCCCTTCATCTAATGTCATAACATGTTTTAAACACATATCTGCATTGTACCCATGTCCCTTTATTGACCTTATCGGTTTCTGGGAAGAACTGCTCTGTGTATCTAGAGCCGACACTTTTTACTGGCTGAATGCATCAATGCCTATATGATAACATTTAGTCAAGTGGAACTTAGAAACTATTTATTATGGGTTCTGGCACATCAAATGGAAATCCTATGCTTACCTAAAACAGCACACAGTTCTGCTTAAAAAACAAACAACTGTTTTTAGCTCAAAAGCTAAAGGGACTTAACCCCTTGGCAGCTAAATCATGAGGTATTCATGACACCTCCCCCAAATAAGAGACGCAAAGGGAGGTGGCCACAAGCCATTCCAGCTGCGTATCAAAGGGAGCTTCCCCTTCCGGTGATAACGCCATTGCCAGAAAAATTCCACATAGCAGTTTTGCCATCATGATGCCCTCCATTTAAAAATGACACACTAGTTGCTCTACCCAGCTGATTTAAAGTATTGCAGGGACCCTCCCATGCAGCCTGTAGCTTGTACTGCCTCATGGGTGTTAGTACAAGAAGATTTTTCCGCATTTCATACACTCCCTCTCTGGCAGTAGAATCCTGCAAATGTTTTTGTAAGAATATGGCATTGGCATCTCTGGGCTTTGCAGGTACCTCCCCCAATAAGGCTTGCATTTTGTCCCTGAAAGGTACATCATACCCTGTTACAGAGGTATCTGTGAAGCCTAGTTTCTTTTCACACCCTCTGACTGTATTGTGTTTTGTCAGCTTTTGATTAACTACCCAGGGATCTTGCCCCTCCACCTGAGTAGAATGCCTGGACTTTGTTATGGTTGGTGGGGGTTGCCTAACTGTCCCCCTCTTCTCCACTGTCGGTCCTATCTGCTGAGCCTGCTGTGGACTCTAATTCTGCACACCTATCTGTGTATATGCAGAATGGCACTGTGGGGCTGTGTAAATACATTTCTCTGTACTGTCCCCCCCCCCCCGTGTCTGCAGTCTGTGTCAGTCTCTGTCCCCTAGTCTGTTTGTAGGTCACAAGTGAGGGGACTGGGGACTCTGTCACCCACAATCTTTCACACTCACTCTGGGAGTCCCTCAAAGAGTATCCCGTACCCTCCTCCCCCACACAGTCTGGATTCTGGGGCGCTGCTGCTTCTGTCATAGAGTGGGCTAAATTCTCCCCCTGATCTCTCTCACAGTCAGTCTGACACTTCACATCCTCACACAGAATTTGGGATCCTTCTGACACTGGTGCAGACAAGCACCTATATTCCTTCTGCCATTTATCCCATATATCCTGTCTTTCCACAGGGGACTCAATTGGTTCTGGCACAGACTGGTACACATCATCCAGTGGCCCAGTCACCCAGTCATTCTCTCCCTCCATATCCTCACTTCCTTTTATAGAATCCACTGATTCAATCCCTCCTGGTCAGCATGTCCCTGAGCTTTTTTTCACACAGCCCTTTGCACATCAGGGTCTACAGCTAATGTCACTAGGTCACATGTAGCATTGTCAGGCACATAAAGAGACAAACAATCTACCCAGATCAGTACCCAGCAAAACATCATTAGGAATATTCTCAGATACCGCCACATTTCTTAAACCTCTCCCCACTCCCCAATCAAAGAGTTGATACCGCAGTTAGTGTCTCAGTGCACGTGAAGACCAGGGATCCTACCTCAAGAAAGGGTACCCTAAGAAACTCTAAGATCTGAAGTGGAGTGAAATCACTGATAGGGAGCCTATGTCCACTAAAAAGAAGGCAGAGAAGCAGCCCATACAAGGGTTACGAACTTACGTGATCACTTAATAAGTACTGATATAGGATCAGCAAAGAAGTTAACACAATCACATATAAGGAAAAAAAGTGACAGGCAGCTATCCCTGTCTTAGCTGCATGAGCTGCAGCTCCTTAATTAAAGATGACTCCTTTTATCACCCTCATAATGGGAAAAAGTATAAAATCAATGAGTTCTTTACTTGTGAGTCAAAATATGTGATTTACCTTATCAAGTGTCCCTGTTCATTGATTTACTTAGGCGAAACCACTAGGAAAGTGAGAGACAAAATGAGCCAACACAGGTCTAATATAAGATGTAAAAACAAGGAGGCTCCTCTGTCGGCACATTTCGTAGAAAAAAATCACCAAGTAAATCAATTAAGATGGCAGATAATTGACCATATAGGACCCCAGAGAAATGGAATGGATAGGGAGAAACTATTAAAACAAAGGGAGATGCAATGGATCCATAGGCTAGAAACTCTTAGACCAAAAGGTCTTAATAAAGATTATGATTTAACTGTGTTTTTTTGATCTAGCTGAGATAGGATTTGTAAAGTGGGTTTTATATTTTACTTTTGAGTACCCGACATCAGTAGCATCAGATAAGTAAATATTTTAATGAGTTTGATATGTATGATACTATGTACTTTCACTATAACATTAAAATGTACAAATTGTTACAATATAGATTGCGGTAATTGGAAATATATTATGTATGACTGCAATATCTGGTTTTGTCCACTAGACGGCGGTAGATGACCAGTAATGGAGTAGTTTGCACCAAAAATGCCTTTAAAAGTTTGTACAAGATGTATGCATAACATGTAGGATTAAGGGGGAAACCCTGAAATGTCACTTTTGATTTTATCCGTTTGCCAATAAAGTAAGATATACTTTTTACAAGTGCTGTGGACCGTCTATGTGATTCGCTCCCCAATCAAGATTTACACGTGTCATAGGCACTGCAAGTTGCATTCCCCCAATCCCTTTAACTTCTAAAGCCCAGGAATAATGTCCTTAGAGTTTACCAGCCCTGGATGCACAAGATGCACCTGTGTCCTGAAGCCCAAGTGTCACCTTAGCTTTGACAATCACAGGTTGCAAGTTCTCCTGGTTGCTTTCCTCTGGTCCTGTAACAAACAAAACAGATGCTGGTACTTCTGAGGGATTACCCTCTCCAGCTGATTGCACCAAGTTAATCTTTTCTGGGCAAGTGGAGCTGATGTGGCCCACTTTGTTGCAAGCAAAACACCTGCAGGTATCCCCCTGCCCAGCTGCAGCACTCGCCCTCCTTTCCCAGAGGGAGCAGACACGTTAAACAAAGGCACAACAGGCTTTGTGAAGGGGGGTCGTGGAGCAGCTCCTTTCCAGGTGGATGCCCCCTTAATAAAGGATTTTCTCCCATTTACTGGTGACCTGTTGGCTGTGTAAAAATCTGCCAGCTCACCCGCCTCCAATGCTGTTTTGGGTTTACAATCCAAAACCCATTCTTGGACTTCTGCTGGGCACACCTGCACAAATTGCTCCTTCACCATCAGATCTTCCATCTCTTCTATAGTGGCAATCTTTAGCCCTCTGATCCACTGTTTAAAGGCTGTCATCAAGTTTCCAACAACTGCAGTATAGCTCTCTGATGTACCCTTCTGCAGCAAACGGAATTTCTTTCTGTATACTTCAGGAGCAAGATTATACCTCCTTTGCAGTGCAGCTTTAATGGCATCATATTCCTGATCAAACTCTGGGGGTAGTTCAGCAAAAGCCTCCAGTCTAGGACCTTTCAGGCCAGGGGTAAGATACTTGGCCCACTGCTCCCTTGGCAGCTGGAACTGTCTGCAAATGTTTTCAAAGCTACGCAGGAACACGTCCACATCACCATCTTTCTCCAGAGTGGGAAAATTCTCTGCCCGCACTCTGGGAACAGAGGAGTCTCTAGGTTCACTAACAACAGGCGAGACAGTTTCACTCTCCAAATGTGCAAGCTGTAATTGATACTCTCTCTCAGGCTGTCGTTCAGCAGCCTCTCTCTCTCTCAGCTTAGAGTTCAGCAGCCTGTCTTTCAGCTGCCAGAGACTCTCTCTCAGCTTCCCTAGCAACCTGTCTCTCATAAAATTCTGCAACCAGGTCCATGAGCAAACTTGCATCCACTGAGCCCATATGTTTCAGTACAGTTTGCAAATAACAGTCCAATGGATCCCCAGATCCTGATGAGTCACTGCCCACAGCTGCAGACACCTCTCCTGAGGCATCAGCTGGTGTGGCCTGGCTGTTATAATATTCTGTAAGAAGTTGTATTAGTACATCTTTGTTCTTTCCACGGGATGGGATAGCTCGCTCCTGGCATAAAAGTGCCATTATTTCCTTGATCTGCTGCTGGTATGCCTCCATAGTAAAAAATAAAATAGAAAAGAAAACAGAAAATAGGGAAGGGGACTGTTTGCAATGTGTCACCATATAATGCACTGAGTTTTAGCCTTTGGAAATTGTGAGAGTCACAATTTCTTTTAGTACTGGGATTTTCACACTAGCAAATCCACAAGCACTAAAATCTAATAAAAAATGATCTACACCACTGCCCACCAATTTGTGATGACCAAGGTTAACCAACCCTGCCCCAGTCAATTGTTTGGCACAAAAAGGGTTATCAGACCCCTAGCTACTTTCACTACTCAGTCACAGTCTAATTCCTTCAGGCAAGCCTGTGACTTAGTTCAGTGTGTGCAAGGGTTAACACTCTATATAGTCTGCACTAGACTTAGAATTTTTTTTCTCAAAACTCCCCTTTAATTCTACCCACACTAAACTAACCACTTATGATTTCTTAAAGGAAAATCCTAAGATAAAAAACAGAATTACACATTAACTCTCTGAATACAATTTAGCAGAAAAATAACCTACTATACTACTACCAGTCTCTTTCAGTAATGTGGTTCAAATATTAGACAAAGGCCAAAGCTTAATAAATTAATTATTTATTATGCCAAAAATATTATTTACAATGCATTATTAATAAAAAGTTGTTACAAGTAAAATTACATGCAAGCAAACAGTTTTAAAATAAAAGGGAGAAATAACAGATTTTATACTTTACTTGTCTTAATATCTGTGCCAGGGAGATGCCATGAAGCCATAGGTCTTTACTCTGTTAGTAACAGCTTCCCTTGTAAGAATGACAATTTCAGTGTTAAAACACAAGACCCTTATACATATTTTTAATAGATCAGGTTGCCTGACCTCACCCCCTTTGCAGGGGCTGGTTGGGAAATCCCCTATCTTTTATGACAGTCAATAAACTTTAAGTACCTTTGGCTGAAATCAGAGAACACATTATAATTTCTGCTAAATACATCCATTTTCATATAGACAGAAAGGCAATCTCTTATTTACATTGCGAGAATCAGTTTGATACCAAATATGACATGGTTGCCATATTTCCCTTCATCTAATGTCATAACATGTTTTAAACACATATCTACATTATACCCATGTCCCTTTATTGACCTTATCGGTTTCTGGGAAGAAGCACTGCTCTGTGTCTCTAGAGCAGTCACTTTTACTGGCTGAATGCACCAATGCCTATATGATAACATTTAGTCAAGTGGAACTTAGAAACTATTTATTAATGGTTCTGGAAGATTAAATGGAAATCATATGCTTACCTAGCACAGCACACAGTTCTTCTTAAAAAACAAACAACTAAACCCCTTGGCAGCTAAATCATGAGGTATTTGTGAAAGGGTTAATAGCTTTATTTAGTGTTGGCGATGTGGGGGGATGGCGGTTTAGGAGTTAATAGGTTTATTTAGTGTTGGCAATGTGGGGGGGGGGGGTGGCGGTTTAGGAGTTAATAGGTTTATTTAGTGTTGGCGATGTGAGGGGACGGCAGTTTAGGGGTTAATAGCTTTATTTTGTGTTGGCAATGTGGGGGGACGGCGGTCAAGCTTTATTTAGTGTTGGGGTTAATAGTTTTATTTAGTGTTTTACTTAGTGTTGGCGATGTGGGGGGATGGCAGTTTAGAATAGATTAGTTAGAATGAATATAAAGAATGGTTCAGAAAATTCAGAAACTGATTTATTCGTTTTCTGAATTTTTCAGGATTTTAGTAATGGTGCCGATTCGGAAATTTGGATTCATCCGAATCTCCGAATCAGCCAAAATTTGGCCAAAAACTAATTGCACATATCTACTATATATCTAATTCACAGGGGGGGGGGGGGGGCTCACCAAGCTTGAGATGCTATGCAACTCTACATCTAGGCCCAAAAAGGCGATCCACCCACACTAAACTAAAAATGACAGCTGCCGCCACTTATGATTTATTAAAGGAAAATCCTAAGATAAAAAACAGAATTACACATTAACTCTCTGAATACAATTTAGCAGAAAAATAACCTACTATACAGTCTTACTACTACCAGTCTGTTTCAGTAACGTGGTTCAAATATTAGACAAAGGCCAAAGCTTAATAAATTAATTATTTATTATGCCAAAAATATTATGCACAATGCATTATTAATTAAAAGATGTTACAAGTAAAATTACACACAAGCAAACAGTTTTAAAATAAAAGGGAGAAATAACAGATTTTATACTTTACTAGTCTTAATATCTGTGCCAGGGAGATGGCATGAAGCAATAGGTCCTTACTCTATTAGTAACAGCTTCCCTTGTAAGAATAACAATTTCAGTGTTAAAACACAAGACCATTATACATTTTTCAATAGATCAGGTTGCCTGACCTCACCCCCTTTGCAGGGGCTGGCTGGGAAATCCCCTATCTTTTACAACAGTCAATAAACTTTAAGTCCCTTTGGCTGAAATCAAAGAACACATTATAATTTCTGCTAAATACATCCATTTTCATATAGACAGAAAGGCAATCTCTTATTTACATTGCAAGGATCAGTTTGATACCAAATATGACATGGTTGCCATATTTCCCTTCATCTAATGTCATAACATGTTTTAAACACATATCTACATGTACCCATGTCCCTTTATTGACCTTATCGGTTTCTGGGAAGAAGCACTGCTTTGTGTCTCTAGAGCCGACACTTTTACTGGTTGAATGCACCAATGTCTATATGATAACATTTAGTCAAGTGGAACTTGAGGTTAGGGGTTCTGGCACATCAAATGGAAATCATATGCTTACCTAACACAGCACACAGTTCTTCTTAAAAAACTAACAACTGTTTTTAGCTCACAAGCTAAAGAGACTTAACCCCTTGGCAGCTAAATCATGAGGTATTCATGACAGGGTTAATAGCTTTATTTAGTGTTGGCAATGTGGGCGGATGGCGGTTTAGGAGTTAATAGGTTTATTTAGTGTTGGCAATGTGGGGGGGTGGCTGCTTAGTAGTTAATAGCTTTATTTAGTGTTGGCGATGTAGGGGGATGGCGGTTTAGGAGTTAATAGGTTTAGTTAGTGTTTTATTTAGTGTGTTGGCGATGTGAGGGGACAGCGGTTTAGGGGTTAATAGCTTTATTTAGTGTTGGCAATGTGAGGGGACGGCGGTTTAGGTGTAAATAGCTTTATTTAGTGTTGGCGATGTGGGGGGACGGCGGTCAACTTTATTTAGTGTTTGGGTTAATAGTTTTATTTAGTGTTTTATTTAGTGTTGGCGATGTGGGGGGACGGCAGTTTAGAATAGATTAGTTAGAATGAATATAAAGAATGGTTCAGAAAATTCAGAAACTGATTTATTTTCTGAATTTTTCAGGGTTTTTAGTAATAGTGCCGATTGGGAAATTTGGATTCATTCGAATCTCCGAATCAGCCAAAATTCAGCCAAAAACTAATTGCACATATCTACTATATATCTAGATCACAGGGGGGGGGGGGCTAACCAAACTTGAGATGCTATGCAACTCTACATCTAGGCCCAAAAAGGCGATCTCCCAGTTATATTTGGCACTTTAAACTGCTAAATATAATGCTAAACCTAAGTTGCTATCCAGATGGGAAACAGAGTTGGACATAGACTACAACACGGATAAGTGGAACAAGCTTCTTTACAAGGCATGTAGGGGTCTTCTTAACACGATATAAAAGAAAATTGTGTTAAAACCATCTTTAGATCGTATTTTACCCCTTCCATTACCTCACACACTATACCAAAAGGTTCGAAATTTTGCTACTGTGGTGTGGGGTTGAGGACTCATACAAGCATATGTGGTGGGATTGTCAGATTAGAGATGTGTGGGATAGACTGTGCACTTTCCTAAGTATGCTAATGGATAGCACTGTGGTCCTATCAATACAGCAGGCTTTATAACATGAACGGGACAGTAAGTTTAATAATTATATTAATCAATTTATTAAGATAGCTTGTACTGCAGCGAGGATTTGTATAGCACATCATTGGAAAGAAAGCTGCATACCTACAAGACACACATGACATGAGACTTTTCACAAAATATAGTTTTATTGGATAATGCAAAATGCTAAGTCATCATATGTTGATCCTGACCCTAAACCGAGGATAACATAGAGGATAAGTCTGGTAAACACGTTAGAATATTTTGCACAAGTAACCAGCAGTCCGGTGGAGCAACATCTTTTTCCGCTTCTTTTTTAGTCTTTCTCTCTAACAATTCTTGTTTTCTTTCTATTACTCTCTGTTTCTCTTCCTCTTTGTCTTAGTCAAATCAATAAGGGTTAACTCTGCTTTTGACACCTATATGTTGTAAAAGACAAGATACAGTATTTCCTTTTTTTTTCTTTGATTTACAAGTTTTTATGTGTAACAAAAACAATTCCATTCTCTTCGATTTTCTTTGTTCTGATGCCAATATACCAGCAGGGATTTATGAAAGAAAATGTTGTGGAGACAAATTTAATATGTCAGTTTATGTCTTGTATTTTGTAATATTTTCTTTTTTTTTTTTTTGGAGAATTAGCTTTATTTAGTAAATTATGAAATAAGAGTTACAGCTTTTGGAGACGCAGCTCCATATTCAATACATATAAAGCAAAACATTGTATATTTAAACTTTTGAGCTAATTAGTTTTAATAAATCAATTTAACCTTGGACTGGTGCAACCAATGTCAACCTAGGCAATTTTCCTCTCTATGTAGTATTTTATGAAATTGAGAGATCTTCCTCGGACTCTCACTTGTGTAGGTGTAAGTAAATGGCAAATAAGTCTACAACACATTCTCCCCCCATGTCCAACCCCAAAAGCATTGGATGCTGGTCAAGATGATCTATTTTTAAGGTATGTTTCCCATGTTGTCAGGATGTCTGAGTACATATCCATTCTATCTTGCTTTAAATAATAAAGTTCCTTGAGATGAATCGATTCAGACACCCTTTGTACCCACATTTCAATTGAGGGTGGTTCCTTTGATTTCCAGTTTTTAGCTATTAGGAACTTCATACTATTAGGCATTATAAAAAATAATTTAAGAGAAGGTTTATGTCTTATTTTAGGAGGTTTATTTAGTAGCCAAAGTAGGGGGTCTAGAGGGAATTGGATGTCTAATATATCTTCTATTTCAGAAATAACAGATCTCCATAGATTTTGGATAGTTGGGCACCACCACCACATGTGAGTCATACCACTATTTATATGACCACAGCGCCAGCATTTATTTTTAGCTTTATGATATAGACGATGTATTTTTTGAGGTGTGTAATACCACCTATGCACTAGTTTAAGGTTAATTTCTGTGGTGGCAGTGGAGATGGAGGTTTTTAATGTTGTTTGAATGATCTTCATGCCTATATGTTGTGGGATTATTACTCCTATATCCTTTTCCCTGCTTTCCAAGTATGGGATAGGGTGTCCTTGTAATGGGGTGATTAATATCTTGTATATCAGCGATAGCGTGTGGCGGATTGGAGGGTCTCTAATACATAATTGTTCGTAATTGGTTAGAGGCCTAGTCATATTTTTAGATTGTGTGTGAGTTGTGATAAAGCTATACATTTGTCTGTATGTGAACCAGTTAGTTAGGCAGGTAAATCCTTGTTGGATTAGTTCTGTTTGTGGTTTAATTTGTTCGTTCTGTATAAGCCAACATATCGGGAAGTCGTATAAATGGGAAGGATGACAATGATTCTCTATGCGGGAGCCTAAGTCTAATTCACCATTCCTCACCAGGGATATAAGTGGGGAAGGTCTTGAAGAAAGATTTGGGAATTGGATCATTATCTTGTTCCACAACTTAAAGGGACAGTTTACTCAAATACTTTCTCCCCTTTAATTTGTTCCCAATGATCCACTTTACCTGTTGGAGTGTATTAAATTGTTTACAAGTAGCTCCTTTACCCTTATATTGGCATTTGAAATTGTTAATTTAGCATGTGGTATCCCCACCTATTCTGAAAGTTTGTGGCCGTGCGTACCAGCTATAGATAAGCTTTGTAAACACAGCCAGCAGAAGAAATTACACTCCCAGTGTGATAAAGCAGAGATAAGGTAATACAATGTTGATTTTCCATTGTTCTCTCAAAGTATTGGTGATTGTTTTAAGGACAGATATAAGATAAAGAAGCAGGTATATGTACACAATGTGATACAGTTATGAGATCTGATTATACCTACAAGCTCAACCTATTTTATTAGGCTGTGGCTTCAAAACACAAAATCAGAGCTTTAATATACAGAAATAAACCTTTAAAAGCTAATTTTCATACATTTTTTACTCTGCAGTTGGTAAAAAAAGCAATTGTAAACACATTAAGGGAAAAACTATTTTACAGTATACTGTCCCTTTAAGTGTTTCTGATATGATGGGGTTAAGTTTGGAATAGTTATGTTTTTGTTTTTGGAAGGCCCAGCAGGATCTACTAAGATTCGGTGATTGGGCGATTCCATGTTCCATGGCCACCCAACGCTTGTATTTTTTATGTATATTCCAATTAATAATTCTTTGTAAAAATATTGCATATCTATAATAGGTCAGGTTAGGGAGACCCAATCCTCCTTGTGTCTTGGGTAGGGACATAAGATTTTTGTTGATTCTAGGGTGTTTCTTGTGCCATGTGAAATCACTGAGTGCCCTTTGTAGTGAGCTTATATATTTTTCTAGTAAGGGAATTGGTAATGTCTGGAGAATATATAATATCCTAGGGAATATATTCATCTTTATTAGGTTAATACGGCCCAACCATGATAGTTTTTTAGATCTCCAGCTCGACAGATCTCTTATGACTTCTAATTTAATCTTTTCGTAGTTGAGTTGGAATAATGTCTCTATAGTCGTGGTGAGGTGGACTCCCAAATATTTGAGAGAATGTGTGTTCCAATTAAAGGGGGTGAGCTTCTCTACTATTTTCTTTTTATTCGGGTCAAGTGTGATATTAAGTATCTCAGATTTGGGGATGTTGACTAGGAAATTCGACTGGATGTGAAAATGATCTAGCTCCCTGACTAACAAGGGTAAGCATATTTCTGGATTTGTTAGTGTAAATAGGATATCATCCGCGAATAAGGATATAATATATTTTTGGTCATCGATTGTGACTCCTTCAATTATGGGATGGGATCTAATTTTAACGGCTAGAGTCTCTATTACACATGCGAATAGCAATGGGGATAGTGGACACCCTTGTCTTGTCCCATTGGATATCGTGAAAGAGTTAGACAGGATACCGTTTATTAATATTTTTGCACTTGGGTGAGTATATAGGGAGAATATTTTTTGGATCACTCCTTCACCAAATCCCATTGTTTGTAGTGTGAGTTGTAGGTAGTCCCATGCAACAGGGTCAAAGGCCTTTTCGGCGTCTATAGATAGAACAATTAATGGGAGTTTATGGTCTTGTGCATAAAAAAATTGTATTTAGAGCCCTGACCGTGTTGTCTTTTGCTTCTCTCCCCAACACAAATCCCACTTGATCAGGGTGGATAAGACCGGGTAGTAAAACATTAATTCTATTTGCTAATAATTTGGAGTACATCTTCATGTCGTAGTTTAGGAGTGAAATTGGACAATAGCTTGTAGTTACGTCTGGGGGCTTGTTTGGTTTCAATAATGTAGTGATATGGGCTTCCAGGGCTGATTCTGGAAAAGGGTGAGCAGAATCAATTGAGTTAAAGTATTGTAAAAGGTGTAAGGATAATTGTTCTGCGAATACTGAGTAATATTTATAAGTAAAGCCATCAGGTCCTGGTGACTTATTAGTGGGGAGATTTTTAATCACTATTTGCAGTTCTTCCGGTGAGAAAGGTTTGTCTAATGTTTCCTTTTGTGGTTGGGATAGTTTGGGGAGATGCAGTTTGGAAAGATATTCTGTGATAAGTTGTTGGCGTGTATTAGTGTTTGATTGTGTATCGGATGTTGGTGTTGATAAATTATATAGTTTCAGTCATCCAAGATGGCGTCCCTTCAATTCCGATTGGCTGATAGGATTCTATCAGCCAATCGGAATTAAGGTAGGAAAAATCTGATTGGCTGATTGAATCAGCCAATCAGATTCAAGTTCAATCTGATTGGCTGATCCAATCAGCCAATCAGATTGAGCTCGCATTCTATTTGCTGTTCCGATCAGCCAATAGAATGCGAGCTCAATCTGATTGGCTGATTGGATCAGCCAATCGGATTGAACTTGAATCTGATTGGCTGATTCAATCAGCCAATCAGATTTTTCCTACCTTAATTCCGATTGGCTGATAGAATCCTATCAGCCAATCGGAATTGAAGGGACGCCATCTTGGATGACGTCCCTTAAAGGAGCCTTCATTCGTCGGTAGTCCGTCGGTAAATAAGGATGTTCTGCGTCGGCGGGATGAAGATTGAAGACCCGGCTTGGAAGATGACATCGCCCGGATAGAAGACTTCTTCAGCGCCTCTTGGAAGATGACATCGCCCAGATGGAAGATTTCTTCAGCGCCGCTTGGAGGATCACTTCATCGGATGGAAGATTTCTTCAGCGCCCCTTGGATGAACACTTCTGCCGCTCCGGATGTCCTCTTCGGTTCCATTGCTGCTCGGCTGAGTGAAGACGACTCAAGGTAGGATGATCTTCAGGGGATTAGTGTTAGGTTATTTTAAGGGGGGTTTGGGTTAGATTAGGGGTATGTGGGTGGTGGGTTTTAATGTTGGGGGGGTGTATTTTTCTTTTACAGGCAAAAGATCTGAATTCTTTAGGGCATGCCCCACAAAAGGTCCTTTTAAGGGCTGGTAAGGTAAAAGAGCTTTGAACTTTTTAAATTTAGAATAGGGTAGGGCATTTTTTTATTTTGGGGGGCTTTGTTATTTTATTAGGGGGCTTAGATTAGGTGTAAGTAGCTTAAAATTGTTGTAATATTTTTAAAATGTTTGTAACTTACTTTTTTATTTTTTGTAACTTAGCTTTTTTTATTTTTTGTACTTTAGTTAGTTTATGTAATTGTATTTAATTGTAGTTATTTGTAGGTAATTTATTTAATTAATGTAATGATAGTGTAGTGTTAGGTTTAATTGTAACTTAGGTTAGGATTTATTTTACAGGTAATTTTGTATTTCTTTTAGCTAGGTAGTTATTAAATAGTTAATAACTATTTAATAACTATTCTAACTAGCTAAAATAAATACAGTTACCTGTAAAATAAATATAATTCCTAAAATAGCTACAATGTAATTATTAATTACATTGTAGCTATCTTAGGGTTTATTTTACAGGTAAGTATTTAGTTTTAAATAGGAATAATTTATTAAAGTATAGTGTAGTGTTAGGTGTAATTGTAACTTAGGTTAGTTTTTATTTTACAGCTAAATTTCTCTTTATTTTAGCTAGGTAAGCTATTAAATAGTTAATAACTATTTAATAGCTATTGTACCTAGTTAAAATAAATTGAAATTTGCCTGTAAAATAAAAATAAATCCTAACATAGCTACAATATAATTATTATTTATATTGTAGCTATATTAGGGTTTATTTTAAAGGTAAGAATTTAGTTTTAAATAGGATTAATTTAGTTAATAATAGAAATATTATTTAGATTTATTTAATTAATATTTAAATTAGGGGGGTGTTAGGGTTAGTGTTAGACTTAGGTTTAGGGGTTAATAAATTTATTACAGTGGCGGCGGCGTAGTGGGGGGCAGGATAGGGGTTAATAAATGTATTATAGGTGGCGACGGTGTAGGGGGGGCAGATTAGGGGTTAATAAATTTAATATAGGTTGCGGCAGGGTCCGGGAGCGGCGGTTTAGGGGTTAAACTATTTATTTAGTTGCGGCGAGGTGCGGGATCGGCAGGATAGGGGTTAATAACTTTATTATAGAGGGCGGCGGTATAGGGGGGGCAGGATAGGGGTTAATATGTATAGTGTAGCTTGCGGTGGGCTCCTAGGGGGTAATAAGTTTATTTAGTTGCGGCGGTGTAGGGGGGACAGATTAGTGGTGTTTAGACTCGGGGTACATGTTAGGGTGTTAGGTGTAGACATCTCCCATAGGAATCAATGGGATGTCTGGCAGCAGCGAACTTGTACTTTCGCTATGGTCAGACTCCCATTGATTCCTATGGGATCCGCCGCCTCCAGGGTGGCGGATTGAAAACCAGGTACGCTGGGCCGTAAAAGTGCCGAGCGTACCTGCTAGTTTTTTGATAACTAGCAAAAGTAGTCAGATTGTGCCGCACTTGTGTGTGGAACATCTGGAGTGACGTAAGAATCGATCTGTGTCGGACTGAGTCCGGCGGATCGAAGTTTACGTCACAAAATTCTACTTTTGCCGGTCTCTAGCCTTTGATAACTAAGGCGAATCAGCCTCACCACAAATACGCTGCGGAATTCCAGAATATTTGAGGTTGACGGCTTGATAACTAGGCCCCCAAGTGTTTAGTTTGTAGGAGTTGTAGGGTGGTTTTGTCTTTGGTGTTTTTATAGCGTGTCTTTTCAAGCTGTGTTATTTCATTGATAAGGTTAGTAGTTGCGTCCCTTTTTAATTTAGTAAGGTGTGCTTTGAGCGCTATTAATTCGCCCCTTATAGTGCATTTATGTGCTTCCCAGTTAATCTGTGGAGATGTATCTGTATGTTTGTTATGTAGAAAAAACTCTTCTATTCTGGTTTGTAATTTCAGTTTAATGGCGGGTCCGTTAATAGACTGTCATCCAGCTTCCATATGTAATGTTTGATAGGTTTAGAGGGCCAACCAAGAGCACAATGCATTCCTGCATGGTCTGACCAGGTTATTGGGGAGATACTTACAGATTGTATCAAGCCCATGCTAGTGATATCTGTGAATATGTAGTCGATCCTCTTATAAATGTTATGGGGGAATGAGTAGAATGTATAATCTATAGATTCTGGGTATAAAGTTCTCCAGACATCCAGACAGCTAAGTTGTTTTAATATGTTATTTGATTTTTTAATACTTACTTTGGAGCTGGATGAGGTGTGTGTGGAACTATCTAGTATTGGGTTTAAGGTTAAGTTGAAATCCCCTCCTATTAGTAATGTGCCTTTTTGGTATTCTGTAATTGTGTTTGATACCTTTTTAAGAAAGGAGTGCTGTTTTGTATGGGGGGCATAAAGTGACACTATTGTAATGGGAAGGCCATAAAGTAAACCTGTTAGCAGAATGTATCTACCTTCTTTATCCCTGAACACTGCTATTTCTTGAAATGGGATTCCCGCTTTAATTAGGATGCCAACCCCCTGAATCTTTTTCTGAGGGTGAGACGCATAATAGGTATTACCATATTTTAATGAAATGTTTTTGATTCTCTCCCTTTTAAGAAATGGGTTTCCTGAAGCAGGACTATGTCTCCCTTTTTACATTTAAAATTAGTCAGGGCTGTCATCCTTTTTTCTAGGGGAATTAAGATATGAAGTTTATAGACCTATTATCGTCCATTTTAGAAGTTTGTGGAGACATGTAAGAAGTGAGTAGTCCCAGTATGTAAGTATGTGACGCGTGACTGTCCAGTCCAAAACAACCATAAAACATAACAAAACAAAACAACAAATAACATATATTACTATAACAGATTTCTGAATAAAAGAAAAACAATAAATAAAAAGAGAGAAGCGCTCAACCTGGGAACGAACAATAGCATAATAGCTTGTTCTATGGCTAGTTACCACCCTAGAAGCAGTCTCTTTTTGCTCAATATGTGCCTTTCACAGAGAAGAACTTTCCTGTAGCATATCAGTCTGATCCTGACTTCACAGTACAGCCCAGCACCGAAATACCAGGCAATCCTTCTCTGAACGAGAGGAACAGCAAAACCCCAGACGTACGTTTCAGCCTATTGTGGGCCTCGTCAGTGAGGTGCAGCCATATCCCTCTAGGCACACTGAGCAACGGGTCCACGTCTGGATTCCCGCATCACACTTAGGGAGACTTCCCTAAGTGTCATAATTTGCATAAATAAAAAGAGTGACGCGTGACTGTCCAGTCCAAAACAACTATAAAACATAACAAAACAAAACAAAACAACATATATTACTAACAGATTTCTGAATAAAAGAAAAACAATATCCTCATTGAGGAGATGGAGATAAGGAGGAATGGCCCCTCCCCCCAATAACCGGAACCTTATTAGGCCTATGTTTATTATTCCCTTAAGGCTTAAGCATTGAAGGGTATTTTATTTCACTAGGTTTAAAGATAGATCTCATCCGTAACTAACCTTTCATCTGTATCTCTAATTGTAGGTTAACCGTTTCTTTACCCAAAATATACATTATGTTTAGAGGCTATATTGTTGTAATCCAAAAACTGTTGGACAGTGGGTATCATTATATGTGTGAAGGCCACACGCCTCACTGAACATCTTCATAAACAGACATTTCTGAGCCTAAGAACTAATCAACAGTGAGTCAAAACATGACCAGAAGGAACATTTTAGCCAGTGAAGGAGGTAAAACAAATTGTGTCTTTTGCTATAACCAAGTATTTTAACACACAACAAGGAAATGTGATTAATAGAAAACAGTTTGTAATTACATTAAAGTTCTTGAAGGTTTGGCGTCTTCCCTGTAAGAGTAAAGTTTATAAGCCAATTTACAGTTTGTTGGTCTTAATGATCTTAGAGAAGTAATCTAAACAGAAAACATTCTGCAATACCTTGAATGCTCTCATTGAACTGGTGTCCCTTCTGTGAAAGTAAACTTTATAAAACAATTTGTCAGGGTTTAGGGTGCACTGTTTCCTTAATTAGAGATCAACCAATCATAACCTACTCACTCCCATAAAACACCTGATCACTAAGCACACCTTGCTTAGTATTTTGTTATTCTCCTCAGAGTAACACTGAGCCTCTCAGTTCTCTGTAAGTTTCTAAATTGATTCTTATCTCATCTACAACTGGAGTTATTTCATTCAAGAACATTTTACTACGAATCTCCCAGTGTATTCCAGCCTGTTACAACTTCTTCAACATTGGAAATCTAAGTTTGGGCAAGTACTTACATTTATTCAAGACTGTCTGTTAATTGTGGACTTACGCTACCTGTACCATCTTATGCGCTCATATGTTTTTTTTAAACAAGCTTGTGGCTCCCATTAAGAATAACCGGTTATTGAAGTTCTAAACAGTTATAACTTATCTGTTCCGTTTCATTAACTTTATCTTGTTTTCGGCTGCACCGGAGAATCGTGACGTCACACGCTGTCAGTTAGCCGGCTTCAGCGTGTCTCAACTCCTGCTGCACTCGCAGCGTACAGAACCCGGAAGTGTTTGTCTCTACCTACCGCACTCACAGTTTGCAAGGTACAATACCTCGTTTGCATTATAACTTTATTTGCAGAATTTCTCCATTATGTGATTCTATCTAAATTACCTTGGATAAGACTTACTTGCTGTGTATTCAATTTCTTCATATTACTCATTCAATTATTAAATACTCCTTACTTATTCATTTGGAAAGTTTCACCTATTCCATAACCTCTTATATTTTACAAGCCTGTTTATTCCAAGAATTACTTTGATATTATTCCTAATATTGCAGATTATACTAGAGTGTGTATTTTATGCAGGGAATCATTATTCTTAGATTAACTGCACATATATCTATATGGGTTTACCAAGTAATAGTATTCTCATTTGATACTGTGCTACAAACCTATATCACATTCATCCATACTAAGCAGGCTTGAATCTTACATAATACTAAGCCATAAAAGAAAATGGAACCTGCTGATATTCCCCAAGTAGTCTATAACCTGAGTCAAAAGGTAGACAAAATGGGACAGGCTATTCTGGACTTACAGCTTGAAAATCAGGTTCTCAGAGAACTTATAAAGGAGGTAAAAGAACAACAAACCCCCAGTTCTGAACCACAGATAAGCTTGCCAGAATTATATAATGGTGATAGGAAAACCTACAGGCAGTTCAAAAATGCTTGCTACTTGCTCTTTAATTTAAAACCAAAAACTTACCCCACTGACAGGGTAAGGGTTTTGTCCACAATATCATTTCTAAGATCCGAACCCAGAATTTGGGCAGATCATTTGTGTGAAACAAATGACCCTCTACTAGACTCACTAACAAATTTTTTTCAAGCAATGGATGAGCTATATAGAGATACTGATATTCAACTAACGGCTGAACAGAAGATGAGGAGCTTAAAACAAGGAAAAAAGACAGTGGAAGAATATACCACTGAATTTAAGCTATACGCATCAGATTCAGCATGGAGCTTGGTTTCTCTCAGAAACCAATTTAGATTGGGATTGTCTGATCCCGTCAAGGATGAGCTAGCTCGTATAGAGCTTCCAAGTACCTTGGATGCCTTAATGAAAGTCGCAACCCAAATCGACCGTAGGCTCAGTGAACGCAAAGCGGAACGTGGTCATTTTGATCCAACATTTAAACCCACCACCTCCACCTATGCACATACAAAATCCCCTCCTACGGAGCATGTAACCCCCATGGAAATAGGAGTTATACGTGGACCATTAACTCCTGAAGAAAGGATAAGGAGAAGAACCAATCACCTCTGTATGTATTGTGCGAATCCCAGTCATACAGTTACGGACTGCCCAACACTACGAAAAAATAAAAAGAGTAAGTTTGTTCATATTAACAATACTCAAAGTTTAGATAAACAAATTTCTTACTGCAAACTATCTCTCCTTTTGCAGTGGGACCTTAAGAGATTGTCTACATCTGCCATCGTTGACTCTGGAGCCTTTGGCAACTTTATAGATAAATCTACTGTATTGAAAAATAAAATACCTATTGTGTTGAAGAAAACACCAGTCTCAATCAAAGTTATTGATGGCTCTGTGATTGCAAATAGTCCTATAACACACAACACAATACCTATATTAGTCATTACTGAAGATGGACACACCGAATATATAACATTCGATGTAATTCCATCACCCCATTTTCCTATAGTTTTAGGTTTATACTGGCTACAGACACACAATCCCCATATTGATTGGACTACTTTAACTGTTGCCTTCCAATCAAAATTTTGTGAAAACACTTGCTTTCCACATCATAAAATACTTCACACAGAATTAGAACAGATACAAATACCGGAACCATACCAGGACTTCATAGAGGTCTTTAGCAAAGTTGAGGCAGAAACTCTTCCACCCCATCGAGTATATGATTGCCCAATTGAATTAATTCCAGGTGCAACATTACCGGTTGGTCATTTGTATCCATTGAGTCACCCAGAGTTGATACATCTAAAACAATACTTACAAGATAATCTACGGAAGGGTTTTATCAGACCCTCTTCTTCACCCACAGCAGCCGGAATGTTCTTTGTAACCAACAAAGACACATCCCTTAGGCCGATAATAGATTATCGAGAGCTTAATAAACGGACGGTAAAAAACCGTTATCCGTTACCTCTCATCCCGGAATTAATTGAAAGATTAAGTAATGCTACCATCTTTACTAAGTTGGACTTGCGCGGGGCATACAATCTCATACGTATAAGGGAAGGAGACGAATGGCTCACAGCATTCAGAACTCGGTATGGACTCTATGAGTACCTAGTGATGCCATTCGGTCTTTGTAATGCCCCCGCAACGTTCCAACACTTCATTAATGATATTTTCCGGGATTTATTAGACATATGTCTAGTAGTATACTTAGACGACATTTTAATCTACTCCAACAACTTGTCAGAACATATAAAACATGTCCGTTGGGTATTAGCCCGTTTACAAACGCATAAACTATATGCCAAATTAGAAAAGTGTTCATTCCACAATACCACTATCTCATTCTTAGGCTACACTATATCTCCTGACGGTATCCAAATGCAAACCGAGAAGGTTGATTCAGTGAAAAATTGGCCAACTCCTAAAGACAAAAAGTCTCTCCAAAGGTTTTTAGGGTTTGCCAATTATTACAGAAAATTTATAAAGAATTTTTCTTCAATAGTGAGACCACTCACACAACTTACTGGTTCAACTCAACAATTCCATTGGAATCAAACTCATTCCAAAGTATTTGACTTCCTGAAACAAACTTTCACAGAAGCACCCATACTTAAATTTCCGAATGTTGATTTACAATATGTACTGGAAGTTGATTCCTCAGACTTTGCGATTGGTGCAGTACTTTCACAACAGAAAACATCCAAAGATCCTTTACATCCAATCTCCTATTTCTCAAAAAGTATGACATCAGCAGAGAGGAATTACGCAATAGGAGACAAAGAATTACTCGCCATCCGCAAATCATTAGAATTCTGGAGACACTTACTAGAAGGTGCAAAAATGCCCTTCATAATTTACACGGACCACAAAAATCTCCAATACCTGCAAAATAACAAAACTCTATCAGCTAGACAGGTACGGTGGAGTCTCTACTTTGCAAGATTCGACTTCCAAATCCTATACCGCCCTGCAAACAAAAATGGAAAAGCGGATGCACTCTCTCGACAATTATCCGAACCTATTCCTAATGAAAATCCTAGATCTATAATTCCTTCTGAACGCTTCATCGGATTAACTTCAGACTTTCTTACTGATATAAAGAACTCTTCGAAAAATTCACCCACTGACACTAAGGTTCCTTTGGAACTGAAAGACGGATTATACTACTACAAGAATATGATCTATATTTCTAAAGATTTGAGACAACAAATCCTACAACACCACCATGATTCACCCTTAGCTGGTCATCCAGGGGAATCACGCACCATCGAACTTATAACAAGGTCATATTGGTGGCCTCAATTGAGGGAAACTGTCTCAAGTTACATAAAGAGTTGTGTTACTTGTCAAGTATGCAAAACAGAGCGGAAATTACCGTACGGGCTTTTAATATCCATTCCAACTTCCGACAGACCCTGGAAACAAGTAGGAGTTGACTTTATTGTGGATCTACCTCCATCAAAAAATTATACCACTATCATGGTAGTTGTTGACAGTTTCACCAAAATGTCGCATTTTATCCCATTTCATAAGCTTCCCACTTCAGCGGAAACAGCTAAACTATTCATACAACATGTGATTCGGCTTCATGGAGTACCAACAGTTCTGATATCTGACAGGGGATCTCAGTTCACATCTAAATTTTGGAAAAGTCTCTGTCAATCTCTTAACATAACTCATCAATACACAACTGCATTCCATCCACAAGCAAACGGACAGGTTGAAAGAATCAACCAATGGTTAGATGAGTACTTACGATGTTTCTGTTCCTATCAGCAAGACAACTGGATAACATACCTACCCTTCGCTGAATTTTCCTACAATAACCTAACCAACTCATCCACAAAATTATCTCCGTTCTTTGCAAATTATGGGTACCATCCAACCATCACTTCAGTTAGTACTACTCCTTCCAATTCTCCTCTGGTTGATGAATGGAATAATGCACTCCTAGACAATTTTCGGGTTATCAAAGAAAACATTTCAAAAGCTCAGAACTCCCAAAAGCACTATTATGATTTGCGGCACAGACAACCACCTTCATACCAAATTGGAGACCAGGTATGGTTGTCAACGAAAAACCTAAAGCTACATCTCCCGAGTAGAAAAATGACGCAAAAATTCTGCGGACCTTTCCCCATTACTAGGGTAATAAATCAGAACGCAGTTACTTTAGATTTACCATCATCTATGAGAATACATCCAACTTTCCATGTTTCCCTCCTCAAACCATACATTCCTACAAGAAACAATACACCCCAATTACTGCCGACCAGTTCCATCCAAGACTCAGAAGTCTATGAGGTGAAAGAAGTACTCGATTCAAGGTTTTCCAAGGGAATTCTGGAATATTTAATTAGGTGGAAGGGATATTCAGAGGATGATGACACCTGGGAACCCGCATCTAATCTTAATGCACCTCGACTTGTTACCCAATTTCACAGGAGATATCCAGATCGCCCCAGACTTCAAGCTGAGGATCAGCTTGTTTGAGGGGGGAGTCATGTCAGGGTTTAGGGTGCACTGTTTCCTTAATTAGAGATCAACCAATCATAACCTACTCACTCCCATAAAACACCTGATCACTAAGCACACCTTGCTTAGTATTTTGTTATTCTCCTCAGAGTAACACTGAGCCTCTCAGTTCTCTGTAAGTTTCTAAATTGATTCTTATCTCATCTACAACTGGAGTTATTTCATTCAAGAACATTTTACTACGAATCTCCCAGTGTATTCCAGCCTGTTACAACTTCTTCAACATTGGAAATCTAAGTTTGGGCAAGTACTTACATTTATTCAAGACTGTCTGTTAATTGTGGACTTACGCTACCTGTACCATCTTATGCGCTCATATGTTTTTTTTAAACAAGCTTGTGGCTCCCATTAAGAATAACCGGTTATTGAAGTTCTAAACAGTTATAACTTATCTGTTCCGTTTCATTAACTTTATCTTGTTTTCGGCTGCACCGGAGAATCGTGACGTCACACGCTGTCAGTTAGCCGGCTTCAGCGTGTCTCAACTCCTGCTGCACTCGCAGCGTACAGAACCCGGAAGTGTTTGTCTCTACCTACCGCACTCACAGTTTGCAAGGTACAATACCTCGTTTGCATTATAACTTTATTTGCAGAATTTCTCCATTATGTGATTCTATCTAAATTACCTTGGATAAGACTTACTTGCTGTGTATTCAATTTCTTCATATTACTCATTCAATTATTAAATACTCCTTACTTATTCATTTGGAAAGTTTCACCTATTCCATAACCTCTTATATTTTACAAGCCTGTTTATTCCAAGAATTACTTTGATATTATTCCTAATATTGCAGATTATACTAGAGTGTGTATTTTATGCAGGGAATCATTATTCTTAGATTAACTGCACATATATCTATATGGGTTTACCAAGTAATAGTATTCTCATTTGATACTGTGCTACAAACCTATATCACATTCATCCATACTAAGCAGGCTTGAATCTTACACAATTACATAGAGTGTTACTTATTTGTCGTAGAGATGAAATTGCACATGTACCATGTGCAAGGTCTTAAGGTGGAAAGCTTTGGTGAGTGGAAGAGTTTTGTTTCTTGGTTTTTTTGGACGCTGTGGTCCAGCTAGAGCGTGAGCCTGTATATATTTTGCTCCTGGATTGATCGGTAGAAGAATCATCTTCATCTGTTGGAGAGGGTGGAATGACAAAGTTAATGCCTAGTGCTTTTGAGAGAGTGTCCAAGTCCGAAGACTCTCTATATACCAGCATTCTGCCAGCATGTGGTATAATTAGGCTAAAAGGAAATCCCCAGCGATATCTTATCTTGTGTTCCTGAAGAACTGAAGTTAGGAATTTCAGATGGTGGCTGGGCATAAGTCGTGATATACTTGTAGGTCTTTATCTTGGAATGATAGGGGATGAGTGTTCCTTGCTGCTGCCCAAATGGTTTCTCTATCTTTGAAGTGGAGTAGTCTGATGACTACATCTCTAGGTGGAGCAGAAGGGTTAGGGCGAAGTCTTAGTGCCTTATGGGCTCTCTCTATAGCAGTTTCTGTAAAAGAGGTAGATTTGGTGATATGATTAAAGAACCGTGTCAAGTAGGAATGGAGATCTTCAGTGGAGATGTCTTCTGGGATTCCACGAATCCTCAAGTTATTTCTCCTACTCCTATTTTCTAAATCCTCCACTTTATCTTGTAGTGTATGGATCATGGTGGCTTGCTGTAATAACCCTAATTCTGTTGTGTTTAACATGGAGTTAATAACTTTTTGACTGTCTTCCAAATTTTCCAGTCTAGCACCCAGAGTGTTAATTTCTTTTTTGACAGTGGAAATTTCGGACTATATGAATGATTTGAGGTCCGCTATATCAGACTTGGATGGCAACTTATCTATAGTGGCTTGCAATGTTATAAGCTGCTGTTGTGTGATTGAGTAATTTGATGCTTGATCTGGTGCTTGGGGTGAAACGGCTGGTAAATGTTCTTTTGTCAGAGAATATGTATCTACTTTGCTATGTTCTGAGGGAGAGAAAAAGGCAGACACAGATGCTGCTTGGGATGTAGTTTTCCCATTTTTATCAGGTTTTGCAGGTCTTCTGGACGACATGATTTTTCAATTAGATACAAATTGTGCCAGTATTCCCAATATATGTTACAGCTGAAAACCGTGAACTTTACTATTTGTATATTTTAATTACTTTCAATACTTTTTTCCACAGAGGGTGTGTTCTTTGCTAGTGCTTAGATTTTCTCCCCTGAGGCCAGAGAATACTGTACATGCATAATGATTCCCTTTTGTGAGAAATTTTAAAGGCAGCACATTTTTAAAAACAGAAGCGCTTAGGTTATTATTCCAACTGTTCAAAGTATGGCATGTAGTGAGGTCAATCCTCTTTCCTTACTTAGTTTATTTTTCCTCCTCCCCTCCTTCCTTAGTAATATTAATTATAGATAATCTGGGTATTGCATATGGGTATGCGGACCTCACATCTCACATTTTTTAGCTAAGTATTACATTTGACATGTATGTTTATAATACAGCTGTTCTCACCATTCTTCTTTTCACCTATCCTGGTGTTCTATGAAGTGGTGCCGTGAGGGACCTCTAGTGTAGTATGTCCGGGTAAAAAATGGCGACCTGGTCTTTACCGCATGGCAGACCTCCCTTCTCTTCTGTGTTCGCTCGGTCTCTTAATGCGGTTCTTTTTTAAAGGCTGTCAACCGCTACGGCTCTCGCAGGTAATTAGTGTATTGTCTTATTATAAGACATGCATTGGCTTCACTGTACAAGGAATCTAATAGGCTCTTCAGTCAGGCCCCGACGCCGGTATTCCCCAGTGGGTCCGTTGCTCTTCAGGGGTATCATGATGTGCTGGGGTTCTTAGGGCACATTGTAAGTGCTGTCTTGTAAAGGTGAGGGCTCATAGACCGGCTAATGGGGAAGAGTTGTTCCGGAGCTCCTAAACTATGCGGCCATGTTCTAGCACGACCAAGCTCCGCCTCCGTATTTTGCAATATTTTCTAATATCAAAATTTCTAATAAAAAAAAAAGATTTTAAAATAAATCATAACATGTTGTAATATGTCATGTGTTGTTGTTCTTCTAAGGTTGTATTTACCTAATTTTAAGACCTGCTAAGGATCAGATGATTTTTATTATGCCCTGATACGTAAAACTATAGAATTAAAAGCGGGTGTACTTTTTTTCACATGACTGTAGATGTTACGCAGCCTGAAATTAAACAGTGATATTACCTTAATATGTTTAACCTGCTATCTTCTGTCTTTGGACTACTGAAATCGAGAAAAATGTTTTTAGATATATTGAGGATTTGTTTTTTGGCTAAAGCACTATTGAACGTTTTACAAATAGATGGTATTTAATGAGGCAAGGATTAATATTTATCTTTGCTGATTTAGTGATTTCTGGCAGTAGGGTAATATACACAGAAATACCCCAGTAATTGTTGATTGTTTGTATGTACTCTGAATTCCTGTCCCAGCACCTAAAGATCATGATGTCTGAAGTCCTTGCTAAGCAAAGCCTTATAATATAAATGGGAGAAAATAAACGTTACAAAAGAGCAAAATCTGATAGAACCCTGGCAGTCGCAACTTGAGCAAAGAACAATATTAGCAGGTTAGCCAATGATAAGAAGTTTAGCGCTGCCATCACCAACACCCAGACATTTGCATGTTTGGTCCTGACTCATTTATAAACCCAGACACACACTTTGACACCTGGACTGTCTAGATCAGTCTTGTACAGGTTGTAACCCTATAGTGTGACGTGAGTCACCAAGATCTGAGAGCCTGTTATGGAACAGGGAAACACTCCCGAAACGTTGCTCTGCTGTTTTTCCTTGTGTGTTCCAAATAAAATTTGTTGTGCTGCCACACTCTTGGATTTTTTTTGCATATTTGAAGGGGTTTCTGGTGCCCCTGTGGCCTGCATACAGTACCCCCAGTGCTGGACTTTTGTTGGATTATGGAACATTCTTTGGGCAGGAGGTACATGGGCTTAAGGATACCCAGAGACTGCATGGAAATGTGGAATTGTATATGCTAGACACCATGTACTTTCATAACTCTGTCTTATGTCCATGTAACCCTGTATCCATAAATACAGGATGGGTACAGGGTGTGAGTGCCCCTTGTGGGAGCAATTTTGACTCTATAAACCAAGTGGGCATAAAGGACTTAATAGAGCTTAAGAGCTGTTTTTATATTTTAAGATGTATTTTATTTACTGATTGTGTCTCAGGAGTCTGTCTGGGTAAACTGATTGTGTTCCTGTTTGATTATGTTAACTAGACTGCCCAAAATCAGATTGTCTGAGTAAACTTTCCTCCCCAGTTAATTAACTTGATATGTTAATCTGTTTTACCTGTGAATAGACAATTGTTAGAGGTTTGATGTATTGTTCATATGTTTGCTTTACTGTTTAACCAATTCCCTCTGTAACCTGAAGCTCTGTGACTCTGGAATGCCAGGGTGTATAAATATGTGTGCTGCTTTTAAATAAAGTGTTCATTTTGTGTTCAGACAACTGAGTGTTGCCTCAGTTCTGTTCCCCTCCATAACTTTAAACTGCGGTCAAAGGGAGATACCAGTAGCTATTGCTCTGAATAAAGGGATGTCTAGAACAAGGGAAGTGTTCTGACGCAAATACTCATTCGGGGTAGCAGGCGGTCCGTCACATTTGGTGGCAAGCGCTGAGATTGATTTCTTGTCCTGCTGACAGAGGAGGAGCGGCACTGTCACCCGCAGCTATGGAAGCGGAGATCCTATGGCGAATGCAGCAAGTGCTGACCCACCTTGACGAACCTGTTTCTGCACAGGACAAGCTGGGTTGGAGGGATGTGCTGCCTAGATATCAGTCCCTAAGCAGCACTACAAAGATGTGCCAATGGCAGCCAGTGAAGGATCGCAGACAGACGATTATAGATGATGCAGAGGAAAAATTCCACAGCAGAGTGCGGAGAAGGTTGTCAATCTACAGAGCCAACCCATCCGAAGCAGTAGTGCGGGTAACGAACGCTGAAGTGGTGAAGCAGATCACCAGGTATTGGAATATTTGGACAGCTAAGATGCTGGGATCAGATACCTCTAAATGGGAAGTTCCGATATGGGACTTCGAGCTGTAGGTCAAAGTCACCCTTGCTGTTTTAGGAGGGCCAGTTCCATAGGAGATGTGCCTTGAATGGAGAGCCCTGATTCGGCTAGAGATGTGGGAAGATGCACTGGAGAATTGGTATGGCTGTAGAGGCAAAGTCCTGGCCTCCCCAGAACGGCGCTTCGGGGACCAGGTGAACTTGCGGCTCTGCTTACTGAGAGGACAACCCACAGGTGAGGGGATAGCCAAACTGAAGTGTCTGGTGCAAAGAGAGGTTGAGCTCGAGGATCGGCACAGAGCGTTACATTGGTTTGCAGACAGGTGGCAGTCGAGGGCAGAAACGCACTATTCCCCGGAAGGTGTTGACTTTGGTGGCCCCGGCTTATTATGAGAAGCATTTGAGGAGAAAGGTGACTTTGGCAGTCCCAAGGGATATCGATTCTGGAACATTCAAAGCAAGAGGCAGGAGCTGTTACAGCCATCGGAAGCACTTGCCTTAGAGCTTGACCTGACATGGCTTATCTATCAGGAATTGTACCTTGAGGTGGATTACCTAGAACTGCTGGAAAGTGGTCCTTTACTTACTTCAGAGGCAACGGATCTAGTGGACTTCATATCCACAGATATTGGTCCGGGATGTGTGGATAAGACAGTGGTCTCCACACGTGGAGTGCAGGGATACGGGGAAGTCGGCCCAGATCCCCAAACCCCTGGCATGGGGACCCTAATCACCCTGTTATATCCCCAGCTGGACCCAGAAATTGTGGATCTAATTGACTTTTCCTCTGAGGTGTCAGATGTGGATTACCCAACAGAAGAGCAGGCAACAGGGCAGAGTGTTTTTGGCCTCTGCCCACCCCTAACTGGAATTCCAGAAAACAGGAATGACAGCCTCACGCTGGCAGAGGGACCGGAGGAGCATGCAGCAATCCCAGCAGAGGAGCTGGAATTGGGAACGAGAGATGTCGGCCTCTCTTCGCAAGCAATGGGAGATTCCTATCCAGTACAAGTGGATGGGACTACAGTCTCCAACTGTATTCTCCAGGGATGCAGGGCAGTTGGCCCAGATCCAGAACAGCATGTTGGAGTGAGCCCAGCCACCCTGCCCAAGTGGGCATAAAGGACTTAATAGTTAATAAGAGCTGTTTTTATATTTTAAGATGTATTTTATTTACGTTTCTGATCTGATTGCGTCTCAGGAGTCTGTCTGGGTAAACTGATCGTGTTCCTGTGTGATTATGTTAACTAGACTGCCCAAAATCAGATTGTCTGAGTAAACTTTCCTCCCCAGTTAATTAACTTGATATGCTAATCTGTTTACCTGTGAATAGACAATAGTTAGAGGTTTGATGTATTGTTCATATGTTTGCTTTACTGTTTAACCAATTCCCTCTGTAACCTGAAGCTCTGTGACTCTGGAATGCCAGGGTGTATAAATATGTGTGCTGCTTTTAAATAAAGTGTTCATTTTGTGTTCAGACAACTGAGTGTTGCCTCAGTTCTGTTCCCTTCCATAACTTTAGACTGCGGTCAAAGGGAGATACCAGGAGCTATTGCTCTAGATAAAGGGATATCCAGGACAAGGGAAGTGTTCTGACGGAGGTACTCATTCGGCAGTCTGTCACATATAGTAAGAATAATAATGACAATAGAGTAAAATTAAAAGCCAGAGCAACCTCTGTGCTGGGAGTACTAAACTAAAGACTGACTAAATTGAACACGGGGCAGACTTAAAAGGCATTGACAGGATATAAGTAAAAATAGGAGCATATAATTGGGTTTTCTTGTGCATTTTATTTGATCTGTCATATAGCCTTATGTTATACTATCATTATCTGAAAAAAATTAAGAAAATGTAATTAAACCTTTTAGCGCTAATAGCAAAAGTTTAAAAAAATACATTATAATGTGTGAGCAGGAGGACTTTGCACAAAATCTTTCAACTCATAGCACATTTCCATTGATATCTTATTCACTGTTTTATCCCAGGACTTATTTAATGGGCACACCACCCAGCTGATTTTACTGATCACCCAACTAAATTCTAAGCCATAATTAATGTTAACATTTTTTCAATATTTGTTGCACAAATTATGATTAAATCAGTTTATGTTAAATTATGCAATTAATTTGTGCATAACATAAAATGTAATATTGCATAGTATTAATGGGTTGTGCGAATACAGCTCCTGGTTGAATCAGCTTCAGTTTAGCAGAGGCCAGCAGTGCTCTGTGGGTCCCAAGTGGGAATTTAACTATTTAATGAACCCCTTTGAAGAGGTTAATCACATAGCATTACAGCGCCATAAGTGTTAAAATGACATGCTCTTAACGGATTACATCATATAATTTTAACACTATAACGGCCCTTTAAACATGTTCTGTTACTTATAAATAAGAGCAGCAGTTTAACATTTTGTTTTACTTGAAAAAAAGGTCATAAAAGTAAAAAATTATGTTTCATGGTTGAGATAGGACTATCAATTTTGAGACTTTTCAACAATAATGTCAAAATAAAATATTTTAACACGTTACATTTTCTTCTTGCACTTTTATGTCATTTTAAGTAAAAGTTTTTAAATTTAGGGTAAAACTAACAGGAAGTGCAAAAGTATGTACAGATAAGTCCTAGGACTCTACTACTCACTGGCTGACATAGATAACTGCCACAGAAATGTGTTTTTTTGTTTTTTAAAAACTCTTTTAGACAGTAATGCTGCTCCATACATAAACAGACATGAGCGAAAACGCATCACATACCTAAAAATGTGATCATGCTGCTTCCTGTACCATGTGATTACACAGTCGCGTGGCAACTGTCATCACCGGTACTTTAGCGAGTTGGTAACTAGCCTTACTCTGCTTTCTGTAGTTCCGTATAGAAGATTCGTCGAAGTCACGTGACTGTTATGACATCATTGGTCTTTTAGCAAGATAGGAACTAGCCCCAACCAAAACAAAACAGTGTAGAGAGAAGGCGTTGGAAGGTCTGGTTAGTGTTGCTCTCAGCTGTCACGGAGCGCGAGGAGACTGGTAATGTCACATTGGTTCATCTCTGCTTTATCCCATTTGGTGTATAACATTAATGTACTAAGGGTGATGGTGCTTTGTTGTAGCAAGCGTTTACCTGTCGTTTATACCCACAAGATGCTGTGTTCTAGTAGTAGAGCAGGGTACCAGAGGGGCAGCTTTCACTGGACAGCAATACCTTCCATTACATACTTTATTTAGAAAGCCGAAGTGTTTTGGGAATCGACTGATTATCTCTTAATTCAAAACATAATTTTTGAACTGTGTTGTTATAAAGACCAAGCTGTTTCATGTAATCTCATCTGATATTGTTGCAATCTGACACTTTTCTCTATAAGCTACTTTTTATTCATCCCAGGAAAGTATTCATACTGTAGTAGTGACTTTTTAAAAATAATGTAATCCCATCTATTACCAGTGTTATTTTAATTTTGACTGCATTTCATTTCTCTGGAATTATGATTATTTAATGTTTTTTTTGTTATGTTTTTTCAGTTTGATATGTAAGATATACACTGAGTTTCTTGCAACTTTATATAAATATTTGAGTGACAATAATATTATATATTATATACACTGTTCTAGCTTAATTTACAGACACATCCAGGTGAAGCAGAATAGTGAAGAATAGCAGCCTCGTTTATGATTTTATTTATTTTTCATATAGAATAATTGGTTTTGGAGAAGCAGAATACAATTCTTTTTCAAAGTGTGTAAAAATAAGAGTATCTTTAAATACTGCAGCCATTTTCTGTAAACATACCTGCTTGATTGATTTTTGTCATTGGTAGTTTTTACTATATAGCCATGGTTGCCATGATTCCAGTATTTAACTGGACTGTCATGCAGTCAGGTATTTCAATCGCCTGTCCAGTGAATGTAAATGTAGCCACCAATCAGCAAGCAATATCCACGGTTCTGAACCAAAAAAGGGCCAGCTCCAAAGCTTTAATTCCTGCTTTTTCAAATTAAGATACCAAGAGAACGAATAAATATTTATAATATTAGTAAATTAGAAACTTAACATTGCATGCTTTTTCCGAACCATGAAAGAAACAAATTGGATTTAGTATCCCTTTAAAGTGACAGTCTAGTCAAAATTAAACTTTCATGATTCAGATAGGGCATGCAATTATAAACAACTTTCAAATTTACTTTTATTATAAAATTTGCTTTGTTCCCTTGGTGGTATTTTTGAAAAGCTAAACCTAGGTAGGCTCAAACTGATTTCTAAACCGTTGAAAACCGGCTCTTGGCTCAGAGCATTTTGAAGGTTTTTCACAGTTAGACAGTACTAGTTCATGTGTTTCATATAGATAACATTGTGCTCACTCCCGTGGAGTTATTTAGGAGTCTGCATGGTTTGGCTAATCTGCATGTCTGTCAAAAGCACTGAGTTAAGGGGGCAGTCTGCAGAGGCTTAGATACAAGGTAATCACAGAGGTAAAACGTATATTATTATAACTGTGTTGATTATGCAAAACTGGGGAATGGGTAATAAAGGGATTATCTATCTTTTTAAACAATAACATTTCTGGTGTAGACTGTCCCTTTAAGTTTAGATTAAGTAGCCAGTTAATATTTTTGTTTAACCCTTAACAGTGATTACTGGTGGATGTAAAAATGATCTCCTTACTAAGCCAAGCCAATGTTTTACAAGACAGATATTAACCCATTAAGCATCTATGCTAAAATAAGACAATTAAAAAAATAATATGAAAATTGTTTGAAACAAGAATTATTGTATGCTTGCACTTTTGTTAACCCATGTTTAACTAAACTCGATCTATAAAGCTGGAGACCACACATGAATAATGCTATGAGTTCTGGTTATATGTAAGTTAGCTTGAGTTATGTTGTAAGTGTGAGTGTTAAACATCTAATTTCAATGACTCATGAGATAAAATGTTGGCATCCTTCCTGCAACTCAAGATAATTTTGATCAGACATACCGGATATGAGAGATCATTCTTTCTATCTAATAAGGCTTTTTAATATCAGATTCTGTATAGTGAACTATACATAAAATGCAGTGGATTGATGGATATGCCAGGTAAAATGTAGTTAGAGAAACTCAAACTGTCAAACAAACTGTGTATTGTCCTGTTTTTCTTATTATCAAATAGTTCTAAGTCCCATACGGTAGTAGAAATATTCCAAAAGTTTTCAAGCAACACAAATCTTTGCAAAGCAAATCGTGTCCTGGTTCAGTTAATGTTTTTCTCCCTCTCTGATGAAAATAAAGTGATTTCTTGTTCTAAATCAAATAGTTGATAAATTAAACATAATCTAGGTAAAGTAGTCCCTCCAATTGAGCATATACAAGGAAGTAATAACAAGGAAAGTTAGATTGGCCACAATAGGGTAATGGGGTGTCTATGCTAACAAATGTATATCCTTTTATATGGGTCAGGTTTCTTATTTGCCTGCTTCTGTATTGTGTTGCCACCAGCACCAACTTTGTGTTGTATCCTCTGGGGGGGGGGGGGTATTTTATTTTTGTGTGGAAATGGGCAGAGGTGCTTGTTCTTGTGAGAAAAATGAGAGATTCAGTTTTACCCCACAGGGCTGGTTGGGATTGCAGGATAAGTAAGGACCTTGTGAGGCATTGGGTCTCCCTATTGCCCATTGGCCGTGTTGGGTCTTTTCTGACCGGTGAGGCAAATATTGTTTGCTATCAGTGAAGCATTTCTGTACTTTTTGGGTCACAACTTAGCCTTTCTGTTGTTACTTACTTTGATTCTGGAAATTCTACACACTCAGATCCATATGCAGAGCTCCCAACCTTCCTGCACTTTGTTGATTGTCCCTCTCTTTGTTGACATTTAAATGCTTGCCAGACTCTGCCCTCACAATTGTACCTTTTCCCCCTGACCTCCAACACTGGCCATGTTCATGAGCTTCCTTGACGCTACCTCTAGGCTAACACCTCTCTGGATTGTCCTGTGCTGCAAATAACCAATGAACTGCCCTTGTTTCGCCACCACAGCTTTAGTTTCTGGTTTTAGTGTTTTGAATGTTTAGCGCAATTCCTATGTACAATCTTGTGTTATGTGTTTTGCAATCCAGTTTGTCATCTTCATTATATCTGTAAACAAGACACATGGCAATAATGTTTTACATTCTTTTAATCAATGACAGAGAGATAAATAATGATGTAGCTTTATGTCATCAACATTTCATGCTTTGCTTATTATGACTAGCCAGATTTCCCATTTGTTGTGAATTCTCTTTTTATTCCTTTGTCTTTTTGCAAAGCTGATTTTTTTTTTTTGCCTGGTAGTGATAGAAAAAGAATCAGAATTAAAAATCAAATCTGTCTTGTCGTCTGGTTTACAGGCATGTAATTAAAGGGACAGTATACTGTAAAATAGTTTTTCCCTCAATGTGTTTACAATTGCTTTTTTTACCAACTGCAGAGTAAAAAATTTATGAAAATTAGCTTTTTAAGGTTTATTTGTATATATTAAAGCTCTGATTTTGTGTTTTGAAGCCACAGCCTAATAAAATAGGTTGAGCTTGTAGGTATAATCAGATCTCATTACTGTATCACATTGTGCACATATACCTGCTTCTTTATCTTATATCTGTCCTTAAAACAATCACCAATACTTTGAGAGAACAATGGAAAATCAACATTTTATTACCTTATCTCTGCTATATCGCACTGGGAGTGTAATTTCTTCTGCTGGCTGTGTTTACAAAGCTTATCTATAGCTGGTACGCGCGGCCACAAACTTTCAGAATAGGTGGGGATACCACATGCTAAATTAACAATTTCAAATGCCAATATAAGGGTAAAGGAGCTACTTGTAAACAATTTAATACACTCCAGCAGGTAAAGTGGATCATTGGGAACAAATTAAAGGGGAGAAAATATTTGAGTAAACTGTCCCTTTAAGCTGTAACTATATTATTTTCTGTAGAGTAAGTCATTTTATGGCAATGCCTTGAACAGTTTGTGGAAATTTTAAACTTTTTTGTGTGTTTTGTTTTTCTTTGAATGATTTAAATGTCTTTAAAGTGACTTAAAGTGGATGTAAAGTCACCGATAGTACACAACGCGAAAAGCTTGAGCAACCAAAAATAGCATAAGTTTAAGTCATCGTTTTTATAAATAAATAACATTAGATCTATTTTTATACTTATCTAGTTATCTTCAACTCTCTCTCTCCCTCCGCCCGCCATTTTGTTCCGCTTTTTGTAATTTGATTGACATTTCACACAACTAATAATCATTATTACCCCGTGGCGTCCAGCCCCTTTTCCCAAACGTCATTTTCTCTTTATGCGCATGCGTATTTTCTATGCGCATGCGTAAAACAAACAGCTGGATATCGAAGTGCTGCGCGTTCACGCTGTTCGCATGCGCATATAAAGCCAGGAGCCACAACAGTATTCTATTGACTCGGACGTAGCAACGATTGTAAAACTAGGCAATCCAAATGTAGTTGCAAATAGAAAAAAAAATAATAAATGTACAAACGAATGTAATAAATTGTGATGACAAATGTAATAAAACCTGCTTTTATAATACAGCAGTAAACTTTGAGCAAGGACCGATGTATTCATTCGCAATTCAAAATAGCTGTTGCTTGCTGGAAAAGTATTCAATGAATGAAACATTCATTGAATACTATGTAGCTTAGAGAACATCACCGCTCATGACGCTTGCGCATATTAGTTAGATTATTATGATCGCGATCGCAATGCGGTTCACTAATGCATGCGCAAATCAGTCACTAAAAGTTAAACGCATGCGCACAAAATTAAGACACCGTGAACGAGCATTGCGAAACGTCATAGAGCGGGTGGGACCGCTCTAGACGTTATGAGGAAGGAAACAGGGAAGTAATGGATGGGAGGAGCTGAAAGCACAAACGGAGATAAGTAAAAAAGTCTCATATAATCGTTGATATTCAACTTTTTAATAAAAAAACAATGCGATTTTGCTAATACAGCTAGGATGAATCAATATTTATTACTAACAACAGGAAAATTTACATTCACTTTAAATGTGATAATCAGTTGCATAATACATTATCATATCAACAATGAATTATAACTTAACTATTCTTCAACAAAGGATACCAAAAGAACAAATGGGATAATAGAAGTAAATTGGAACTTGTTTAGCATTTCATGTTCTATCTGAATCATGACAGTTTAACTTTGACTTTAATAAAGAACATGTGATAAGCGCCACATAAATTCATTTAGATCTATTAAATAAATAAATAAAATAAACTTCGTGTACATATATATGTATATACTAACCTTGTTTAAATGTACATTTGTAATAAACAGACAATATATATATATATATATATATATATATATATATATATATAATATGATACTTAGTCCCAACTGGGCCAATCTTGATCCTCAAATAAAAGAGAAGATCTTGATCCTCAAATAAAAGAGAAGATCTTGATCCTCAAATAAAAGAGAAGATCTTGATCCTCAAATAAAAGAGAAGATCTTGATCCTCAAATAAAAGAGAAGATCTTGATCCTCAAATGCTGCTCCTTCCCAGCCCTCTGGTGTTTCCTCCCAGGCTCAAAAAATATGTGTGACGCTTCAATCTGTATAACAGAGTAAATGGAGCGCACAAGAAGGTCTAAGTGCAGAGTTAAAAGTACATTTTATTTCATCACATAAAAGACCTATGTATATGCACTCACAAAGGAACTGCTACAACATACCTCATATGTTTGAGGGTTATACAGATTGAATCGTCGCACATTAACTTTGACTTTGTTGTCCATTTAAATATTTGAAGAAACCTAAAGTCTTACTTGTCCACTGCAATTCTTACTAGTATCTATCTATCTATCTATCTATCTATCATCTCCTGATGCCTAAATATGAAATGGGCTATGTGTGGCTATGAAGGTATCAATGAAATGACCACAGCTGGCAGCGGTAGTCAAGGTGTTAACCCACAGACTGACACTGCTAATGGGAGTCATTAAGAGTAGCTGTGGTAGTGAAAGGGTTGTTAAAAACCTGAGTTTACAAATGTTATGTTTTATGGATGACAATGGGATCAGGAGTCACTGGAATAATGTACTCAGGCAGCACTATGTGACAGAGGGACAATAATACTTCAGCAGAGAGTTAGTGGCTGTTTCCAGCAAGAAGTGATGTGCAATACTGTTTTTACTCATTAGTAAAACAATAGCAGAATGTGAGTGCCAGAAAACACACTACTATCTGTGCAAATACACAATTTATCTTTCCTGATTCAGATAGAGCATACAAGTTTAAACAACATTTTAATATACTTCTGTTATCAAATTTGCTCTTGGTATCCTTTGTTGAATGATCAGCAATGCACTACTGGGATGTAGCTAAACACATAGGGTGAGCCAATGACAAGTGGCATATATGTGAAGCCACCAATTACCAGGCTGCTCCCAGTGATGCGTTGCAGCTCCTAAACTTAGTGAAACAAGGGTATGAGTGAACGAGGCGCTAGGTTTAAACCTATACAATACTACAATATAAAGGAGTTCTCCTCAAAGGACTCCCAAAACTTTATGGTGTAAGTAAAAGTGAGCACCTTAAAGTATTAACTTTGGCATACTTTTGACAAGATCCCCTTGTCGCTCTTTTTTCACTGCAGGAAACATTTGAACCTGTCTTAAATATCTTACAAGAATCTACAGACTTTTTGATATATCTTTTATAGGTTTTTATGAACTGTTTGTTACATTGTGGTCACCAATGGTATAAGAGTTTTTGTACTATTTATATGTTTTTATTTCTATTTTGTTGAGATTAAATGTGGATTTTTTTTTTATAAATTTGCTATGCATTTTATATGTAATTAATACAGCTTCTTATTTTATCTGATACTGCCCTTTTAGCCTCCTTTTTAGCCAGTATTTTCTTTTGAATCACATTTGGTTATTTGTCAGCCTATAACTATATATTCAGTCTCTTTAGACGCCACTCTATTTGGTCTACCTGGGTGCAATTTATGTACTTAAAGCTAGACATTTTAAATACAGCTCCTAAACTTACCCATGTATGCTTTTCAATAAATGATGTTAAGAGAACAAAAAAGAGATAATGTCAAGCTATGTCTAAAGATGTTCCCCATATGTTAATGAACAAATAACGTCAAATTTGGCTGAACTGAGTGACCTTATTAACTAATCTTGACAAAACAAGATATATATATTTTTTCTGTGAGGAGCAATTTGTCCTAAACATTTTTGTCTGTGCACATGTCTAGTTTTACTAACTTTCACCTCAGCAAGTGAGTTAAAGGGTTAGTCTACAATATAATTGTTATTGTTTTAAAAGATAGATAATCCCTTTATTACCCATTCCCCAGATTTGCATAACCAACATGGTTATATTAACCCTTTAACGCCGTTAGGACGATAACCAACATGGTTATATTAACCCTTTAACGCCGTTAGGACGTTGTATTTCGTCCGAATTTTGCTGGGCTTTAGCGCCGAAGGACGAAATACAACGTCCTAACCACTTGGCTTTCCTGAAGCCACTGGCCCTTCCCTGGTGGGATCGCGGTCTGGAGGGCGTGCCTAGCATCATAGGGACGCCCCCTGACACAATCCCATCATTGAAATCTCGTGATCACGTGCACGGTCGCGAGATTTCACTTTGTTTACATCGGAACAAATGTTCCGATGTAGACAAGTTAACCCCGGCACGAAAGGGTTAATACACTTTTTACCTCTGTGATTACCTTGTATCTAAGCCTGTGCAGACAGCCCCCTGGTCACATGACTTTATATTTAGTATCTATTGACTTGCATTTAGTACTGTGTTGTGCTAAATCTTAAATAACTCCTTGTGTGTGATCACATTGTTATCTATATGGCCCACATGAACTAGCAGTCTCCTGTTGTGAAAACAAATAAAAAAGCATGTGATTAAGAGGCTGCCTGGCTTAGAAACAGGCAGAAATTTAGAGGTTTAAATGTTTTATGAAGTATATTAATATATCAATGTTGGTTGTGCAAAGCTGGGGAATGGGTAGTAAAGGCATTATCTATCTTTGTAAACAATAAGAATTTTAGTGTAGACTGTCCCTTTAAGGGCTGCCTGTAGAGAAGGGGTTCAATGGAATAGGCACTCTGCTGGGGATAATTTTATATGACAATAGTATTAAATAGAAATAAGACATTTTAAAGGGTTCTACACAAGAGCTTGCATGACTCTGGTTAGGATCCAGCCACCAGAGGGGATTGATGGGTTGCTTAGGCTTCAGGGGCCATGCAAATTAAATAAGGGGGCATACAAATAAACTAGGCCACCTATGAATATCATCCTGTAGTCTTTTTAGAAACCCTTATATGGTTGGAAACTCAAGTGACATGAGAGCTAATAGTACACTGGCTCTGGACATCCCTTGAGATGCTTTGCAATGCAAATTGTGTTTAAAAACAACACCACCACAAATGTCTGCTTTAGCCTTAAATACAGAGCACGCAGTGCACCTACCTGATAGCACCAATGTGAGCTGGAGATTGGTACCAGGTGCTTTGTAGAAATTGCTGAGAGGTAATGTGCACTGGTCTCCCACTGATAAGTGTTTTGTATACAGATTGTGTAAAATAATCCAAATTGTAATGAGATTGATAGAATGTAATATAAAGTTAGCTGTAATGAATAGCACAATCTTGTATATATTACATTAATAATACATGCAATGTAATCTTCTGTATAATTCATACAGTTATGGAAGGGCTATTTTATGCAATGTTTCAAGATCTTGAATTTATTGTGTATTTGAGGTTTATAAATTGCATTGGGCTTGTTATGGGCATATACTGGTTTTAGTCTCAAAATACAAGACTATTGCTGTATGTAGTACCGTAATACTTTGTACTGGACTAAGAATGTATTTTCAAGATGAACCTTTTTGAAAGGTGATTTTTAAATCAGTAACACATATAGACGCGCGCACACACATCCACATTCCCAAACTCAAAATGAACAGGCAATTAATAAATAAAAACTTTACTTCCATTATCAAATATATTTTATTTTTCTTGCTAACCATTTGTTGAATCTTAGCTCCTTTCCATGAAAGCATACTGCAATAGTTTCAAGAGAGTGCACATATTCTATATGGCCACCATGATATTCACAACTTCCATGCTATAGGTAATAAAGGATAAGTCCCTGCCTTATCCTTTATTGAGCATATTTGGGATGAATTGGAACACTGATTGTGATTAGGCCTTCTCCTCCAACATCAGTGCCACGTAAATGCTATTTTGGCTGAATGAGCACAAGTTCCCACGGACAAATTTCAAAACCTTGTGGGCAAACTTCCCAGAAGTGTGGGTGTCTGTTACAGCGGTAAAGTTGGAAGGGCAACTGCATATTACCGCCCAAGGTTGTAGAATAGGATGTCCAACAAGCTCATATAGCTGTGATGGTGAGGTGTCTACACACTTTTGGCCATATAGTGTGTGTTGAACACTTACTATACAGCAGGGTTTTTCCACAATGTTTTTAAAAGTGTTATATTACAAAGTATACCAAGAAAAGTTTGATAATGGAAATACATTGGAATTATTTTTATTTTTTTAAATTGCTGTCTAAAGCAGTGCTTTCCAAACTGTGTGTCGGGACACACTAGTGTGTCGGCAGGAGTGTGTTGGTGTGTCCCTGCTTCAGCACAAATGTTTTTACATTTATTTATTTTTTGAGTTTCTGACTTTCTGCCTGCCTGCTACGCATATCACATGGTTGACGCGTGATTGATACCTTGTGGGTCACAGATCATCCTAACCAATTGGCACAGCTCAGTGGGAACTGAAACTATTCCTATTGGCGGCTTTAGCGGCACATTGGCTCCTGACTGCACGTTTAGTCTCCTTAATTGGCTCGTGACTGCATGTGTAGTCATTGAGCGGGACAGCAGTGTGTATGCAGCGCGGGCAGTAGTCAATCGGACTCACCGAGCTCTGAGGACGGCAGCTTAAACGCTGAGCTGAAGTCAGAAGTCAGAGGGTTTTTTTTGCAACTAGCTCCCAGTAGTGCATTGCTGCTCCTGCTCTTGATATATGGATAGGAAGTGGAAACTTAAAAATGCTTGATGATGAAATGCGAGTGTCTTTATCTAATATTCCACTAAATATTCAGAAATTGTGTTCATCCCATTAACCTCATACATCCCATTAAAATAGTAAGTAGCTATTGGTGTTATTAAACTTTTTTTTAATTCTTGCACATACATTTTCATTATTATATCATTTATGTATGTGTCTGTATCTCTTAAAACAAGTTAGTTTAACCTCCTGCTTGCTAGTACAACTGATTTAATTACTGTGTCGCGAAATGATGTAGGTCTAAAAAGTGTGTCACCAACATGAAAAGTTTGGAAAGCTCTGGTCTAAAGGGACATTAGAGTCAATATTAAACATTCATGATTTTGTTAGAACAATTTTAAACACCTTCCCAGTTTACTTCTATTCTTAAATTAGCTGTTGTTCTCTTAATATCTTTTGTTGAAGAGCTAGTGATTGCTGCATATGTGCCTCTTGTCATTGGCTCCCCACTAGCTCCTTTTAGTGCATTGCTGCACCTGAACCTACTTTTCAACAAACAATACCACTTAACAACTAAGCAATTTTGATAATAGAAGTACATTTGGAAAATTGTTTAAAATTGTATGCTCATTCTGAATCATGAAATTTAAATTTTGACTTTACTGCCCCTTTAAATCATGAGTTTAAGTTTGACTTTTGTGTCCCTTTTTAAATGGACAGTAAATATCTTGTTATGACAAAACATTTCTGTTGTGTTGCTATAAATTAACATTTATATAACTATTTTTATTTCTTTTTTAATGGCAATTGATTTTCAATGACCAAACTACACCCACGATTAACCTTATTTGGAGGAGTCCATACAAGCTTTAGTCTGCCATTGCTATAATATTAGCATAAAGTACATTGATTAATAGTAATCTGCTAAAGCAAAATTAGGGAAAGATATGTAGCATGGTTAGCAATTAGAAAGCAGCAGGGTGCATTTTGAATACTGAAAATTATAAAATCCTCAATTTCCAGACCTAAATAACATGAAAATAGGGCAAAATAATTAATAGTGTAACTACTTGTAGGCGAAAATCAATAAAATACTTGTGTGTAACAAATTGTAAGATGCAGAATCCTCTTTCACTCACAATAATAATTCCTTTGTATGGCTGCTTGTTCTTGTAGCATCTTGTATGGTACTTAGTTTTGATCACAGATGGATGGATTGTTTATCAGGGAAGAAATCTTAGCAGGGAATTTTAATCTGGTGTTACCCTGTCTAATCTCTGTACCAAAAAGCTTCTTTAATCACATGCTAAGAGTATTCTATGCTTAGGCAAACTGCTGTATACAACACAGTTTATGTTAATACTCAGATTATGATTATTATTAGTTATTGCCAGGATTTATTTACCACCCGTCACATTAAATATTACATTTTTTTTTTAATGTTTCTTGCATAAATTATCATTAAAACAATGTGTGTTAATAATGAATTTCAGACTATAAAAAAGCTGCAATGAAAAATATATTAGTTTGCAAGTAAAACAGCTTTAATTATTTAAATTTTTTTTAAAGTGTGTGTGTATAAAAAGTTTGTAATCCTAATTGATATTGTCTGTTCCTCCGCCCCCTTCATTTCCTCTTTTGGCTGGGCTATGATGTATAGAGCTGTCACATTCACCCTCTACATAAGCTTTCTAAGGGCTTTAAAGGGGCTGGACTTCAAGATTGTCATATGACACACGTGTTGATTTGGATGTTCACTGGAATTGACATAAAAAAAAAAAACACAGTTCATTGTGGCATAAAAGCATTACTATATACACTAAGTTAACCCTTTCACAGATGGATTAAAAACAAAAAAAAGTACACATATACTTTTTGAATTGCAAAGAGTAAATATATGGCATTTGAATAGTTAAAGGGATAGTAAGCCCAAATGTTTTCTTTCATGATTCGGATAAAGCATGCAATTTTAAGCAACTTTCTAATTTACTCCTATTATCAATTTTTCTTCTTTCTCATGCTATCTTTATTTGAAAAGGCAGGAATGAAAGCTTTGGAGCTGGCCTATTTTCTGTTCAGTACCCTGGATAGGGCTTGCTGATTGGTCCGTCTCCAAAGCTTTTATTCCTGCTTTTTCAAATAAAGATAGCAAGAGAAGGAAGTAAAATTGATAATAGAAGTAAATTAGAAAGCTGCTTACAATTGCATGCTGCATCCGAATCATGAAATAAAAAATTTGGGTTTAGTATCCCTTTAAGTACAATAACTTTAAAGGAACAGTGTACACTCAAATTATTTTTTTTAATCCGTTCCACATCCATAATTATTATATTCTACCCTGATAATTTTTGCCATTAGAGTACATATTTTTAAAATATTTCAAACCTGTTTTATTCCCCCAGCCACGTATTTATTAGTAACACTTACTGCTCCATGCACGCTCTCACCTTCTCCTGTGCACCCCCTGCATTGTGCACACACTGAATACTTCTATCACTGAATTGTATAATAGGTGCTGATTTAACCATCTGGCTGCCACATGGGCTCATTACTGTCACAATCTTGTCACTTTCAATGTCATCTGATATAACTTTAGGACTCTCTGACACATGTACAGTGGGGCAAGGTGCTGGGCAGAAGGTACAGAAACAGTGTCAGTTTGTTCTCTCCTGCTGTGCATAGAGAGAGTCATCCCAGTGGGCAAATGCGCTGCTTCTTGCACCTAGCAGCCTGTGACCCAGGGGAGGCACAGAGCCTGTATAGCTCTATTAGAATCTAGATACAGATATCTCGATAAACTGAATATGGAATGGTTTAGCACCATCCTACCATCTTCTAGGAAACTAATGCACAGAAAGTGTCAGTCCATGCTCGAGGGGATTAGGGTGACAGTGGGCACAGGGCACTGATAAGCTGAAGACAATGGGCGCAGGCACAACTCTCCTGGATCTTTAAGGCTTTCTTTCTGGAATGCAACTATTGGTGATCAAGCGGCTGAATACAATCGGTGCAGCTAGGCTGAGTAGTCATAGCAGGTTGTATTTGCCTGGAAGCAGGATGCATGCTGGCAGTTTGCAGAATACACATAGCACCAAGATGATCTACAATCGGCGGAACACAGTTGTGCACAAAACCTAGCTGGCAGGGTACACATGGCACATAGTGCTGGGCACTTGCTAAGCACCCAGTAGATGTGCATGGGACTGAGCAAGGCCCACAGAAGGCCAAAACAATTGTCTGGGGTTGCCATGTTCCTTGTTCAGAAGAGAATTGCCTTGTATTTCGGGGCTGGACTGACCTTTTTAGGCGGGATCAGACTGATATATTTCAGGAAAGTTTTTATCTGTGAAAAGCACAATTGGACTAAAATAGGCTGCTCCCAGGTGATAACTCGCCATAGAACAAGCTACTGAGCTGCTGAGACAATTGCTTTAGGGTCACAGTCCTTTAAAGCAATCCAAATTAAAAGAAAGTAAAAGTATTTTTTATCTTAACCTGGAATGAATTGTACAATGTATTGTAGGTAGTTAATTCTAAGGTTGTTCAGTGTTAGATCATACTAAAGAACTCTTACAACAAGTGCCCTTCCTTTTGTAAGTAAACTTCATGAGCTTAAAGGGACATTCTACACCAGAATTGTTATTGTTTAAAAAGATAGATAATCTCTTTATTACCCATTCCCTAGTTTTGCATAACCAACACAGTTATATAAATACACTTTTTACCTCTGTAATTACTTTGTATCTAAGCCTCTGCAAACAGCCCCCTTATTTCAGTTCTTTTGACAGACATCCATTTTAGCCAATCAGAGCTAGCTCACTAGAACTCCATGTGCGTGAGCACAGTGTTATCTATATGACACACATGAACAAACACCCTCTAGTGGTGAAAAACTGGCAAAATGCCCTGAGAGAAGAGGCGGCCTTCAAAGGCTTAGAAATTAGCCTATGAACCTCCTAGGTTTAGCTTTCAACTAAGAATACCAAGACAACAATGCAACATTTCTGATAAAAGTAAATTGGAAAATTGTTTAAAATTATATTCTCTATCTGAATCATGAAAGTTTATTTTGGACTAGACTGCCCCTTTAAAGGTAACATGTGCAACACTAAAAATTTTGTTTCGTTTTCATTAGTTAAATAAATAATTTCGTTTCGGCAAATTAGTTTAGTTAAGTTAAAAAAAAAAAAAAAATTGTTTCGACAAATTAGTTAAGTTAAATCACCCCCCACATCGCAACAGCCTAAATTAAACTATAATAACCCCTAAACCTAACACCCCCTAACTTTAACATAATTAAAATAGACCTAAATTAAAGTTACAATTATTAACTAACTACCTATTTAAAAAGAAATACAAACTTACCTGTGAAATAAAAATAAAACCTAAGCTTACACTAATAAAACCTAACATTACTAAAAATAAAAACCTAAGATTACTAAAAAAATGAAAACTACAATTACAAAAAATAATAAACACTAAAATTACAAAAAATAAAAAAAACTACGATTACAAAAAATAATGAATTTATCCAAAACAATAAAAACTATTCCTATTCTAATACCCCGTTTAAAAAAAACCCATAATCTATAATAAACTACCAAGGGCCCTTAAAAGGGCCTTTTGTAGGGCATTGCCCTAAAGTTAACAGCTCTTTTGAATAAAAATAAAAACACACACCCCCTAACATTACAACCCCCCCCCCAAACCAACAAAATAAAAATAAACCGAATCTGCCCATTGCCCCGAAAAGGGCGTTTGTATTGGCATTCAGCTCTTTTTCGGCCCATTAAAAATGCCTAATCTAAAAAAAAAAAAACACCCAAAAAAATTTAAAAAATCCCATTACAAAAAATAACAGACAAACTTATCCAAAATAATAAAAATGATTCCTATTATTCTAAGAACCCACCCCACAATAAAAAGAACCCTAATCTATAATAAACTACCAATAGCCCTTAAAAGGGCAATATAACAGCTCTTTTGCTAAAAACAAATTACAACAATCACCCCCTAACATTACAAACTGCCACCCCCCCAACCCACAAAATAAAAAAAAAACCTAACTAAAAAAAAAACTAATCTACCCATTGCCCTAAAAAGGGCATATGTATAGGCATTGCCCTTAAAAGGGCATTCAGCTATTTTTCGGCCCATTAAAAAAAAAAAAGCCCTAATCTAAAAAAAACACCCCAAAAATTTTTAAAAAAATACCTAACACTAACCCCAAAATCGGTACTCACAGTTGCTGAAGACCGGCGAAGCATCTTCATCCAGGCGGCTCCATCTGTATCCATCGCGGGACCGGCATCTTCTATCTTCATCCCAGCGGAGGCGGAGAGGTCGTGGATGTGTAGAGGCGGAGGTCCAGGCGAAGTTCCATTGGTCCGACGTGGAGGTCCTCTTCATGCAATCGCCGCACATGGAACATTGAATGCAAGGTACCCCTTTTATATTGGGGTACCGTTGAATTCCTATTGGATGAAAAATTAAAATCGGCCAATAGGAATGAGAGCTGCTTAAATCCTATTGTCTGTTTAGTTAGTGTCAGCCATGTCGGAACTGTAGTTTAGAGGTTAATAGGTTTAGTTAGTGTCGGCGATGTTGGGGAACTGCGGTTTTACGGGTTAATAGGTTTAGTGTTGACGATGTTTGGGAACGGCGGTTTAGGGGTTAATAGGTTTAGTTAGAGTTGGTGAACTGTGGTTTAGGGGTTAATAGGTTTATTTAGTGATTTAGTTAGTGTCGGTGATGTCGGGGAACTGCAGTTTAGATTAGAACAATGAAAAATTCCGAATATGAATAAAGAATGCCCGAAAATTCGGAAACTGATTTATTTATCTTTTGGATTTTAGTCATGGTGCCAATTCGAATTAATTTGAATCTCCGAATCGGCCAAAATTCGGCCAAAACGAATTGCACATGTCTACTTGGAGGTAATTTCAGATGTCAAGAATGAATGTGACATTAAACTGCTGGGGACAACTATAGTCACAGGGTTGCTACTACTCGCCATGCTACTATTTATCCTGTGTCTGCAGCTCTCTTTAAAGCGGATTTGCTTATTTTATTCTTAAGGTGGTGAGAGTCCATAAGTCCTTACTGTTGGGAATTCTGCCACCAGAAGGAGGCAGACACCCTTCACAAAGAAACCCTACAACAAGAGTTTTTAATCCCCCCACAGTTTTTTTCTTTGCCTCTCCAAGAGAAGGTGAAGATTTAAGGTGCTCAATATTCTTTTCTGAAAATGGAGATCTTTGATCTCGTGGTGCCCCTCATAAGGTGAAAATTTGAAGAGAAGAGCATAGGAGAGTATTTGGCTGTGTAATTTAATCCTCCTGTGAGTTTTTGTTCACAAGTCTGCCACAGGTATCGCTGGGACTGGTCCTAAAGCCTCCTCCTGTTTGGCCATGTACAGTGGTTTACTCAGTCAGTAAATCCTCTGCTGTTCCATACAGTACTGGATCGACTCTCTACTGTACACAAGCATTGCAGCTGGGTAAGCACAGTGGAGTGGGTGTTCTACTGGTTAAGTACCTTTTTTACTTACACAGCCCACATGCTATCAGTAGGTGCATAGGCTTATGTATATAATAGCCAAAGGACACTATTAAAGGGACAGTTTACTCAAAATTTTTCTCCCCTTTAATTTGTTCCCAATGATCCACTTTACCTGCTGGAGTGTATTAAATTGTTTACAAGTAGCCCCTTTACCTTTATATTGGCATTTGAAATTGTTGATTTAGCATGTGGTATCCCCACCTATTCTGAAAGTTTGTGGCCGCACGTACCAGCTATAGATAAGCTTTGTAAACACAGCCAGCAGAAGAAATTACACTCCCAGTGGGATATAGTAGAGATAAGGTAATACAATGTTGATTTTCCATTGTTCTCTCTCAAAGTACTGGTGATTGTTTTAAGGACAGATATAAGATAAAGAAGCAGGTATATGTGCACAATGTGATATAGTAATGAGATCTGATTATACCTACAAGCTCAACCCATTTTATTAGGTTGTGGCTTCAAAACACAAAATCAGAGCTTTAATATAATATACAGAAATAAACCTTAAAAAGCTAATTTTCATACATTTTTTACTCTGCCGTTGGTAAAAAAAGCAATTGTAAACACATTAAAGGAAAAACTATTTTACAGTATACTGTCCCTTTAAGGTAACACTGATCTAGGGTTTGTGGGCGCATAGCGTGATATTATGCTGAGTGTCATTGACTGCTTTACAGGACAATTTACTCGCTGGAGCGGCATTCAGAATTAAAAGGTACATTTTTGAAGAAAACAGTGAAATGTCAATTTTGATGAATTAAAGTGCCCTTGTTTTTAATAGGTTTATTAATAACCGGGCACTAATTCATCAAAATGGACCTTCACTTTAAAGGGACAGTATACACTAATTTTCATATAACTGCATGTAATAGACACGACTATAAAGAATAAGATGCACAGATACTGATATAAAAATCCAGTATAAAACTGTTTAAAAACCTATTTAGAAGCTCTCAGTCTAGCTCTGTTGAAAAGGGAGCTGGAAAGCCCACTGCAAGTGGGAAATAAGACTCTCCCCCCTCCCCCTTCATTTGCATATGAAAAGACCCTTTACACAAACAAAAGCAAGCTGGAGTAGGTAGCTGACGGTATTCACATAAAACTTTGGGGCTTAGTTAGGAGTCTGAAAATCAGAGCAATGTTATTTAAAAATAAACAAAACTATACATTTTAAAAAAACAAAAAACTTTATGGGCTATATAAATAGATCATCTACAAAACATATATGTAAAGAAAAAATGAGTGTATAATGTCCCTTTAAGTAACCTTTTTTTACTGGAATCCTCTTTTTTTTTTTTTTTTTTTTTTTTTTTTTTTTTTTTTTTTTAAGCGCAGCAATCTCTGCAGTTAGATTTAAATAGCGATGGCTGTATTTAGCATGATTCAGTTAAAATTCCTCTTCTTTCATTGCCCTATTACCCTTTAGCAGCCCTCAGTATGTTTTTTCCTTGAGTTCAACTTTATCTTGTATCTAAGCCTCTGCAGACTGCCCCTTATTTCAGTTCTTTTGACAGACTTGCATTTTAGCCAATCAGTGCTGACTCATAAATGACTCCACAGCAGTGAGCACATGATCTATATGACACACCTGAATTAGCGCTATCTTGCTGTAAAAAACTTTCAAAATGCACTGAGATAAGAGGCAACTTTCAAGGGCTTAGAAATTGGCATATGAGCCTACCTAGGTTTAGCTTTCAACAAAGAACACCAAGAGAACAAAGCAAATTTGATGATAAAAGTAAATTGGAAAGTTTGTATAAAATGACATGCCCTATCTGAATCATGTAAGTTTAATTTGGATTAGACTGTCCCTTTAACTCCTACAATCCCCCAAGACATACCATTGGGAAGGTAATCGCCCTTCCCAATGGTGTATGTCTTGGGAGCATAAAATGTATAAAACATTTAATAAAAAATTGTAGGAAGAGGGTCTCTAAGTGCCTGTAACGTGATACCCCTTTGTTGTAAAGCCCCATATGTAAATTGTAATAGCCAGGTGATCACTGTGGTGATGGTGATTACCTAATGTGAATAATTGTTTATTTATTTGCGCAGATGCTCAAAACAGCTACTATGTGCAAATAAAACTTATATAAATATACCAAAAGGCCCTAAATTATATGAGGATAACCCCTTCTTTCTTTTGATTAATAGAGTCTAGAAAACACACACTCACACACTATTGTTTGTTAAAATGTTCATTAAAGGGACAGTAAACATTGAGAATAATAATGTAATGTAACAGGAAAGCTGTCGGCTGCTTTACCTTTGTGTATGAGCACGCTACATTTAGTTCAGTGGAGCCACAGAGCTCTCTGTGTTTAGTGAGACGTGATGCGCTATTTGAAAAAACATCAGCTCAGAAGAGGACGGCTTCTTGCTGGAGGTAAGTATACTTTTAGGTGACAAATTTAGGCTTTTAAAAAATAAAAATCAAACAAATGGCGATCATCATGTTTCATAATTCTGAACTTAGTGCTAAATTTTGTAATCTTATTCGTAACATTTACTGTCCCTTTAAAATTGTAAAAACATATTCATTTGTTCATACATTTTGTTATAGAATTCTCACGTCACAATATGTACATAACATGTAACATGAATCTCTAGAGCCTAATGGGGAAAAAAAACAATATATAATATGTGCGGGTTTATCACTAAAAAATGGCATACAGTAAGGATTAAATGTGAACAGCAGCTAAAACCTACAAAACAGCTCAGCAGAAAAGAATAAAGGCCTATCTGATTTCCCTGTTGATGTAAGATCTTCAAAGTTTTTTGTGTGGCAGATTAGTCTGGTCAAAAACTAGTTATATCAAGCAGGATTTTTTTTTATCCTAGATGCAATCAACTCAAGGTTTTCTTCCCCCCAGATTACCAAAACTTCTCAAGCTGTTAGATATCTCACATTTAAGATGTGTCATTGTACAAGGGACTGCATTTTCTTTTTCTTGGTGTTTCTTGACCTTTGTCAGTTTTATATGAACCTGTCACTTCTGAAGGTTCTGGCATAAAGACCCAAAATTATTCTTTCATGGTTTTAGATAGAGAATACAATGTTAAACAACATTCCAATTTACTTCTATTGTCTAATTTGCTTCATTCTTTACATATAATTTGTTGAAGAAATAGCAATGCACATGGTTGAACCAATCACACAAGGCATCTATGTGCAGCCATCAATTAGCAGATACTGAGCATATTTAGATATGCTTTCCAACAAAGGATATCAAAAGAATGAAGCAAATTAGATAATAGAAAAAAAATTGGAACGATGTTTAAAATTGCATTCTCTTTCTGAATCGTGAAAGAAAAAAAATTGGGATTTCATGTCCCTTTAACGGAATTGCAACTAAAATGACACTTCCTAAAGGATCCCTTTGTTAGTGAAAAGTAGCTTATTGCAAAGGAATGCGATTTCCTGCTGCTGAGTTTGAATAGCACTGTGAGTGGTTTAACATTTTATGAGTGGGGATGTGCCTGTCTTTAGTTTTATATAGTTGCCAACATTTGAATAAAATTTCAAGGGGCACTTTGCAGCACAGCAAAATAATGGGGTTACAGCAGTATTGACCATTACTACCAACATTTTCCACTTCCAAAACACCCAATGTAAATCACAAACAATTTGCACAAAATATGAAATATTGTATTATTTTTTTCCAATTTGTAAACTGTATGAGTATCACAGTGATGACAGTACACTAAGTTAGATATATTATTATTCTGATGTTTTAATGTAAACTGCAAAAGACATCGATACCACAATATGCAAACATAACCATACAGAAGATGCAGGAGAGATCTATACCACAATATACAAACATAACAATACAGAAGATGCAGGAGACGTCTATACCACAATATACAAACATAACCATACAGAAGATGCAGGAGAGATCTATACCACAATATACAAACATAACCATACAGAAGATGCAGGAGAGATCTATACCACAATATACAAACATAACAATACAGAAGGTGCAGGAGACGTCTATAGCACAATATACAAACATAACCATACAGAAGATGCAGGAGAGATCTATACCACAATATACAAACATAACAATACAGAAGATGCAGGAGAGATCTATACCACAATATACAAACATAACAATACAGAAGATGCAGGAGACGTCTATACCACAATATGCAAACATAACCATACAGAAGATGCAGGAGATGTCTATACCACAATATACAAACATAGCAATACAGAAGGTGCAGGAGACGTCTATACCACAATATACAAACATAACAATACAGAAGATGCAGGAGAGATCTATACCACAATATACAAACATAACAATACAGAAGATGCAGGAGACGTCTATACCACAATATGCAAACATAACCATACAGAAGATGCAGGAGAGATCTATACCACAATATACAAACATAGAAATACAGAAGGTGCAGGAGACGTCTATACCACAATATACAAACATAACAATACAGAAGATGCAGGAGATGTCTATACCACAATATACAAACATAATACAGAAGATGCAGGAGACGTCTATACCACAATATACAAACATAACCATACAGAAGATGCAGGAGACGTCTATACCACAATATACAAACATAACCATACAGAAGGTGCAAGAGACGTCTATACCACAATATACAAACATAGCAATACAGAAGATGCAGGAGACGTCTATACCACAATATACAAACATAACAATACAGAAGATGCAGGAGAGATCTATACCACAATATGCAAACATAACCATACAGAAGATGCAGGAGAGATCTATACCACAATATACAAACATAGCAATACAGAAGATGCAGGAGAGATCTATACCACAATATACAAACATAACAATACAGAAGATGCAGGAGATGTCTATACCACAATATAAAAACATAATACAGAAGATGCAGGAGACGTCTATACCACAATATACAAACATAGCAATACAGAAGATGCAGGAGACGTCTATACCACAATATACAAACATAACAATACAGAAGATGCAGGAGACGTCTATACCACAATATACAAACATAACAATACAGAAGGTGCAGGAGACGTCTATACCACAATATACAAACATAACAATACAGAAGATGCAGGAGACGTCTATACCACAATATACAAACATAACAATACAGAAGGTGCAGGAGACGTCTATACCACAATATACAAACATAACAATACAGAAGATGCAGGAGACGTCTATACCACAATATACAAACATAACCATACAGAAGGTGCAGGAGACGTCTATACCACAATATACAAACATAGCAATACAGAAGATGCAGGAGACGTCTATAGCACAATATACAAACATAACAATACAGAAGGTGCAGGAGACGTCTATACCACAATATACAAACATAACAATACAGAAGGTGCAGGAGACGTCTATACCACAATATACAAACATAACAATACAGAAGGTGCAGGAGACGTCTATACCACAATATACAAACATAGCAATACAGAAGATGCAGGAGACGTCTATACCACAATATACAAACATAACAATACAGAAGGTGCAGTAGACGTCTATACCACAATATACAAACATAACAATGCAGAAGATGCAGGAGATTTCTATACCACAATATACAAACATAAACATACAGAAGGTGCAGGAGACGTCTATATCACAATATACAAACATAACAATACAGAAGATGCAGGAGACGTCTATACCACAATATACAAACATAACCATACAGAAGATGCAGGAGATGTCTATACCGTCCACAATATACAAACATAATACAGAAGATGCAGGAGACGTGTCACTATACCACAATATACAAACATAACCATACAGAAGATGCAGGAGACGTCTATACCACAATATACAAACATAACCATACAGAAGATGCAGGAGACGTCTATACCACAATATACAAACATAACAATACAGAAGGTGCAGGAGACGTCTATACCACAATATACAAACATAACAATACATACATAACCATACAGAAGGTGCAAGAGACGTCTATACCACAATATACAAACATAGCAATACAGAAGATGCAGGAGACGTCTATACCACAATATACAAACATAACAATACAGAAGATGCAGGAGAGATCTATACCACAATATGCAAACATAACCCCCCATAGGCCCCAGTGAAGGCTACACTGAACATAACCATACAGAAGATGCAGGAGACGTCTATACCACAATATACAAACATAACAATACAGAAGGTGCAGGAGACGTCTATACCACAATATACAAACATAACAATACAGAAGGTGCAGGAGACGTCTATACCACAATATACAAACATAACAATACAGAAGATGCAGGAGACGTCTATACCACAATATACAAACATAACAATACAGAAGATGCAGGAGACGTCTATACCACAATATACAAACATAACAATACAGAAGATGCAGGAGACGTCTATACCACAATATACAAACATAGCAATACAGAAGATGCAGGAGACGTCTATACCACAATATACAAACATAACAATACAGAAGATGCAGGAGACGTCTATAGCACAATATACAAACATAACAATACAGAAGGTGCAGGAGACGTCTATACCACAATATACAAACATAACAATACAGAAGATGCAGGAGACGTCTATACCACAATATACAAACATAACAATACAGAAGATGATGTCTGATTCCCACAGTCGGGTTACCATTTCAGGTCAGATATATATATGGTGGGAAACGGATACAGACAAAAAAGGTGCCTTTGTGCATTTACAACTTTCTGCACATGCCTACAGTTATTTCTCTCTTGCGTGTGTGTGTCTTTGTGTTTGTCATGGTCTTTATACGTGTGAGAATGAGTGTGTTTGTGTTTATGTGCTATTATACATAGTGTGTGTGCATGGCACAAGAGTGTTTGGGTCTGGCCTGAACCCTAACTTCTGCCATTGTAAAACAGATGTTACTGTACTAAGACAGAAAACACCTTTTATTGATTATTTGCCAGTGAGCTTTAGTCCCATAGACCAGAATTTATAGAAAATATTTGGGTTTCATATCCTTTTTAATAGTTGTAGTATTACTACACACTGCTGCAGACACTTCTGCCATAGAGTGCTAAAGACTCCTGAACACTCCTGAGCTCCTGTGAGGCTACCTACATTTTCACAAAGAGAACACTGCAACTTTGATAAGTCAATTATTATTATTTTTATTATTATTATCGGTTATTTGTAGAGCGCCAACAGATTCCGCAGCGCTATAAACAAAGGGAGAGTACAACAAAACAATTATAGGGTAGAGGGCCCTGCCAAGGGTTGCACTGTTGTAGTCAGCTCTTAAGAAGGTGATCTACTAACAGCTGGACTATTAGGCTTACATGCTAAGAGGGTTCAGGGGATTGCAGTGGAGGAGAGGAACTGGTATTAGGAAAGGTTAGCGTAGGTTGTATGCGTCCCTGAACAGTAGAGTCTTTAGGGAGCACTTGAAGCTTTTAAAACTAGAAGAGAGTCTTGTGGAGCGAGGCAGAGAGTTCCATAAGATGGGAGCCAGTCTGGAGAAGTCCTGTATACGGGAGTGTGATGAGGTGACAAGAGAGGAGGAGAGTAGGAGGTCATGAGCAGAGCAAAGGGGACGGGAGGGAGAGTATCTGGAGACAAGGTCGGAGATGTAGGGGGGAGCAGTGCAGTTGAGGGCTTTGTATGTCAGAGTGAGAATTGTGTGTTTTATTCTGGAGGCAAGAGGAAGCCAGTGAAGGGATTGGCAGAGAGGCGCAGCAGATGAAGAGCGACGTGTAAGGAAGATGAGTCTGGCAGAGGCATTCATTATGGCTTGTAAAGGAGCTAGGCGGCAGGTGGGGAGACCAGAGAGGACAGAATTGCAGTAATCAAGGCGGGAAAGAATGAGAGAGTGGATTAAAATCTTAGTTGTGTCTTGTGTAAGGAAGTGTCTAATTTTAGAGATGTTTTTAAGGTGGAAGCGGCAGGCTTTAGCCAATGACTGAATGTGAGGAGTGAAGGAAAGATCTGAGTCGAATGTGATCCCGAGACATTGGGCGTGCGGGGTAGGGGTAATGATGGAGTTGTCAACAGTTATAGAGATATTGGGGGTGGAGATTTTGGAAGAAGGGGGTAAAATGAGGAGTTCAGTTTTGGAGAGATTTAGCTTGAGGTAGTGAGAGGACATCCAGGAAGAGATGTGAGAAAGACAGTTAGTGACACCGGTTAGCAAGGAAGGAGATAGTTCTGGTGCAGAGAAGTAGATTTGGGTGTCATCGGCGTACAAATGATATTGGAAACCGTGGGACTTAATTAGGGAACCTAGTGATGATGTGTAGATTGAGAAGAGAAGGGGACCGAGGACGGAGCCTTGTGGTACTCCGACAGAAAGTGGTGACGGGGCGGAGGAGGCCCCAGTGAAGGCTACACTGAAGGTACGGTTTGACAGATAGGAAGAGAGCCACGAAAGGGCTGTGTCACAGATGTCGAAGGATTGGAGGGTTTGGAGCAGAAGAGGATGGTCGACAGTGTCAAAGGCTGCGGACAGATCAAGGAGGATAAGCAGAGAGAAGTGGCCTTTTGATTTAGCTGTAAGTAGGTCGTTGGTGACCTTAACAATAGCTGTCTCTGTGGAGTGATAGGGACGAAATCCAGATTGCAGCGGGTCAAGAAGGGAGTTTAACATAAGGAAATGGGATAGGCGTGCATATACTAGTTTTTCGAGAAGCTTAGAAGCAAGAGGGAGGAGGGAAATTGGGCGGTAGTTGGATGGGGAGGTAGGATCAAGGGAAGGTTTTTTGAGGATAGGTGTGACCAGCGCATGTTTCATTGATGAGGGAAATGTACCAGTGCTGAGGGAGAGGTTGAAAGTGTGTGTTAGTATAGGGGTAAGGGTAGCAGAGAGAGAGGGGAGCAGCTGTGAGGGGATAGGGTCAAGGGGACAGGTAGTGAGGTGAGAGCGTAGTATAAGTGCTGAAACTTCGTCCTCAGTAACAGGGGAGAATGAACTAAGTTTCAGATTATGAGGGTTGTGGGTGAGTGGGAGTATTTGAGGGGGGGGAGAGAATGGAATTGTGTTGGGAGCTGATTTTATGTCTGATGGAGTCAATTTTGTTAATGAAGTGACTGGCCAAGTCGTGGGCTGACAGAGAAGTTGTATTAGGAAGTGGGGGAGGGCGGAGGAGAAAGTTGTTTAAAACCATGACGATGTGCAGCATGATTGTGAGCTCTGCAATACCAATGGATATATATTTTTCTTCTGTTAAGTGTGATCAGTCCACGGGTCATCATTACTTCTGGGATATTACTCCTCCCCAACAGGAAGTGCAAGAGGATTCACCCAGCAGAGCTGCATATAGCTCCTCCCCTCTACGTCACTCCCAGTCATTCTCTTGCACCCAACGACTAGATAGGATGTGTGAGAGGACTATGGTGATTTTATTTAGTTTTATTTCTTCAATCAAAAGTTTGTTATTTTTTAATAGCACCGGAGTGTGTTATTCCTTCTCTGGTAGACTTTGAAGAAGAATCTACCAGAGTTTTTACTATGATTTTAGCCGGAGTAGTTAAGATCATATTGCTGTTTCTCGGCCATCTGAGGAGAGGTAAACTTCAGATCAGGGGACAGCGGGCAGATTAATCTGCAAAGAGGTATGTAGCAGCTTTTATTTTCTGACAATGGAATTGATGAGAAAATCCTGCCATACCGATATATTATCATGTATGTATATTTTACATTTGAGTATTCTGGGGAATGGTACTTCACTGGAATTACACTGTGTATATAAGACTTTAGCCTATTTGCAAGCAACAGGCTTTTTAATAACTCTTAATTTATGTTAAACGTTTTTGCTAGAATGTAAAATCGTTTTCATTTTCTGAGGTACTGGGTGAATAAAATGTTTGGGCACTATTTTTCCACTTGGCAGTTGCTTGATCTAATTCTGACAGTTTACTGATCTCTCTCACTGTTGTGTGTGAGGGGGAGGGGCCTTTTTTGGCGCTTTTGCTACGCATCAAAAATTTCAGTCAGAAGCTCATTGTTTTTCCTGCATGTTCCGGTTCATCTCTACAGAACTCAGGGGTCTTCAAAACTTGTTTGAGGGAAGTAATCTTCACAACAGAGCTGTGAGATTGTAGTTGACTGTGATAAAAAACGTTTATTCTTTAACTTTTTTTTCTGCCATCAGGGTTAGTTATTCTGTGCTAATGGGAACAAGCCTTTGCTAAAATTGTGTTTTGTTTTACAAAGATTGATGCTGTAACCTTTTCAGTTTATTGATTTCAACTGTCATATATCTTTCTGTGCTTCTTAGGCACAGTACGTTTTTCATTGTATTTTACTTGAATAATATTTCCAAGTTGCAAGTTTAGTTGCTAGTGTGTTAAACATGTCTGATTCAGAGGAAGAGACCTGTACTATTTGTGCTAATGCCAAAGTGGAGCCCAATAGAAATTTATGTACTAACTGTATTGATGCTACTTTAAATAAAAGTCAATCTGTACAAATTGAACAAATTTCACCAAACAACGAGGGGAGAGTTATGCCGACTAACTCGCCTCACGTGACAGTACCTGCATCTCCCGCTCGGGAGGTGCGCGATATTGTGGCGCCCAGTACATCTGGGCGGCCATTACAAATAACATTACAAGATATGGCTACTGTTATGACTGAGGTTTTGGCTAAATTACCAGAGCTAAGAGGCAAGCGTGATCACTCTGGGGTGAGAACAGAGTGCGCTGATAATGCTAGGGCCATGTCAGATACTGCGTCACAACTTGCAGAACATGAGGACGGAGAGCTTCATTCTGCGGCTGACGGTTCTGATCCAAACAGATTGGATTCAGATATTTCAAATTTTAAATTTAAGCTGGAAAACCTCCGTGTATTACTAGGGGAGGTGTTAGCGGCTCTGAATGATTGTAACACAGTTGCAATACCAGAGAAAATGTGTAGGTTGGATAAATATTTTGCTGTACCAACAAGTACTGACGTTTTTCCTATACCTAAGAGACTAACTGAAATTATTACTAAGGAGTGGGATAGACCCGGTGTGCCGTTCTCACCCCCTCCGATATTTAGAAAGATGTTTCCAATAGACACCACCACACGGGACTTATGGCAAACGGTCCCTAAGGTGGAGGGAGCAGTTTCTACTTTAGCTAAGCGTACCACTATCCCGGTGGAGGATAGCTGTGCCTTTTCAGATCCAATGGATAAAAAGTTAGAGGGTTTCCTTAAGAAAATGTTTGTTCAACAAGGTTTTATATTGCAACCCCTTGCATGCATTGCGCCGGTCACGGCTGCAGCGGCATTCTGGATTGAGTCTCTGGAAGAGAACATTAGTTCAGTTACTCTGGACGACATTACGGACAGGCTTAGAATCCTTAAGCTAGCTAATTCTTTCATTTCGGAAGCCGTAGTACATTTAACTAAACTTACGGCTAAGAATTCCGGATTCGCCATTCAGGCGCGCAGAGCACTGTGGCTAAAATCCTGGTCAGCTGATGTAACTTCTAAGTCCAAATTACTTAATATACCTTTCAAAGGGCAGACCTTATTTGGGCCCGGTTTGAAAGAAATTATTGCTGACATTACAGGAGGGAAAGGCCACGCCCTGCCTCAAGACAGAGCCAAACCTAAGGCTAGACAGTCTAATTTTCGTTCCTTTCGGAATTTCAAAGCAGGGGCAACATCAACTTCCACTGCTCCAAAACAAGAAGGATCTGTTGCTCGCTACAGACAAGGCTGGAGACCTAACCAGTCTTGGAACAAGGGCAAGCAGGCCAGGAAACCTGCTGCTGCCCCTAAAACAGCATGAATTGAGGGCCCCCGATCCGGGATCGGATCTAGTGGGGGGCAGACTTTCTCTCTTCGCCCAGGCTTGGGCAAGAGATGTCCAGGACCCCTGGGCGCTAGAGATAATATCTCAGGGATACCTTCTGGACTTCAAATACTCTCCTCCAAGAGAGAGATTTCATCTGTCAAGGTTGTCAACAAATCAAACAAAGAAAGAGGCGTTTCTACGCTGCGTACAAGAACTTTTGTTAATGGGAGTAATCCATCCAGTTCCACGGTCGGAACAGGGACAAGGGTTTTACTCAAATCTGTTTGTGGTTCCCAAAAAAGAGGGAACTTTCAGGCCAATCTTGGATTTAAAGATCCTAAACAAATTCCTAAGAGTTCCATCGTTCAAAATGGAGACTATTCGGACAATTTTACCCATGATCCAAAAGGGTCAGTACATGACCACAGTGGATTTAAAGGATGCTTACCTTCACATACCGATTCACAAAGATCATTACCGGTACCTAAGGTTTGCCTTCCTAGACAGGCATTACCAGTTTGTAGCTCTTCCATTCGGATTGGCTACAGCTCCAAGAATCTTCACAAAGGTTCTGGGTGCTCTTCTGGCGGTACTAAGACCGCGGGGAATCTCGGTAGCTCCGTACCTAGACGACATTCTGATACAAGCTTCAAGCTTTCAAACTGCCAAGTCTCATACAGAGTTAGTACTGGCTTTTCTAAGGTCACATGGATGGAAGGTGAACGAAAAGAAAAGTTCACTCGTTCCACTCACAAGAGTTCCCTTCCTGGGGACTCTTATAGATTCTGTAGAAATGAAGATTTACCTGACAGAGGACAGGTTAACAAGACTTCAAAGTGCTTGCCGCATCCTTCATTCCATTCAACACCCGTCAGTGGCTCAATGCATGGAGGTAATAGGCTTAATGGTAGCGGCAATGGACATAGTACCCTTTGCACGCTTACACCTCAGACCACTGCAACTGTGCATGCTAAGTCAGTGGAATGGGGATTACTCAGACTTGTCCCCTTCTCTGAATCTGGATCAAGAGACCAGAAATTCTCTTCTATGGTGGCTTTCTCGGCCACATCTGTCCAGGGGGATGCCATTCAGCAGACCAGACTGGACAATTGTAACAACAGACGCCAGCCTTCTAGGTTGGGGTGCCGTCTGGAATTCTCTGAAGGCTCAGGGACAATGGAGTCAGGAGGAGAGTCTCCTGCCAATAAACATTCTGGAATTGAGAGCAGTTCTCAATGCCCTCCTAGCTTGGCCCCAGTTGACAACTCGGGGGTTCATCAGGTTTCAGTCGGACAACATCACGACTGTAGCTTACATCAACCATCAGGGAGGGACAAGAAGCTCCCTAGCAATGATGGAAGTATCAAAGATAATTCGCTGGGCAGAGTTTCACTCTTGCCACCTGTCAGCAATCCACATCCCGGGAGTGGAGAACTGGGAGGCGGATTTCTTAAGTCGTCAGACTTTTCATCCGGGGGAGTGGGAACTTCATCCGGAGGTCTTTGCCCAAATACTTCGACGTTGGGGCAAACCAGAGATAGATCTCATGGCGTCTCGACAGAACGCCAAGCTTCCTCGTTACGGGTCCAGGGATCCAGGAGCAGTCCTGATAGATGCCCTGACAGCACCTTGGGACTTCAGGATGGCTTACGTGTTTCCACCCTTCCCGATGCTTCCTCGATTGATTGCCAGAATCAAACAGGAGAGAGCATCAGTGATTCTAATAGCACCTGCATGGCCACGCAGGACTTGGTATGCAGACCTGGTGGACATGTCATTCTGTCCACCTTGGTCTCTACCTCTGAAACAGGACCTTCTGATACAGGGTCCTTTCAAACATCAAAATCTAACTTCTCTGAAGCTGACTGCTTGGAAATTGAACGCTTGATTTTATCAAGACGTGGGTTTTCTGAGTCAGTTATTGATACCTTAATACAGGCTAGGAAGCCTGTTACCAGAAGAATTTACCATAAGATATGGCGTAAATACCTATATTGGTGTGAATCCAAAGGTTACTCTTGGAGTAAGGTTAGGATTCCTAGGATATTGTCTTTTCTACAAGAAGGTTTAGAAAAGGGTTTATCTGCTAGTTCATTAAAGGGACAGATCTCAGCTCTGTCCATTCTGTTACACAAACGTCTGTCAGAAGTTCCAGACGTTCAGGCTTTTTGTCAGGCTTTGGCCAGGATTAAGCCTGTGTTTAAAACCGTTGCTCCACCATGGAGTTTAAACCTTGTTCTTAATGTTTTACAGGGCGTTCCGTTTGAACCCCTTCATTCCATTGATATAAAGTTGTTATCTTGGAAAGTTCTATTTTTAATGGCTATTTCCTCGGCTCCAAGAGTCTCTGAGTTATCAGCCTTACATTGTGATTCTCCTTATTTGATTTTTCATTCGGATAAGGTAGTTCTGCGTACTAAACCTGGGTTTTTACCTAAGGTAGTCACTAACAGGAATATCAATCAAGAGATTGTTGTTCCTTCTTTGTGCCCAAATCCTTCTTCGAAGAAGGAACGTCTACTGCACAATCTGGACGTAGTTCGTGCCCTAAAATTTTACTTACAGGCAACTAAGGAATTTCGACAAACGTCTTCTCTGTTTGTCGTTTACTCTGGTCAGAGGAGAGGTCAAAAGGCTTCTGCTACCTCTCTTTCTTTTTGGCTTCGTAGCATAATTCGTTTAGCTTATGAGACTGCTGGACAGCAGCCTCCTGAAAGAATTACAGCTCATTCTACTAGAGCTGTGGCTTCCACTTGGGCCTTCAAGAATGAGGCCTCTGTTGAACAGATTTGCAAGGCTGCAACTTGGTCTTCGCTTCATACTTTTTCCAAATTTTACAAATTTGACACTTTTGCTTCCTCGGAGGCTGTTTTTGGGAGAAAGGTTCTTCAGGCAGTGGTTCCTTCTGTATAAAGAGCCTGCCTATCCCTCCCGTCATCCGTGTACTTTTGCTTTGGTATTGGTATCCCAGAAGTAATGATGACCCGTGGACTGATCACACTTAACAGAAGAAAACATAATTTATGCTTACCTGATAAATTCCTTTCTTCTGTAGTGTGATCAGTCCACGGCCCGCCCTGTTTTTCTCCAACATAGGTGTGTCCGGTCCACGGCGTCATCCTTACTTGTGGGATATTCTCTTCCCCAACAGGAAATGGCAAAGAGCCCAGCAAAGCTGGTCACATGATCCCTCCTAGGCTCCGCCTTCCCCAGTCATTCTCTTTGCCGTTGTACAGGCAACATCTCCACGGAGATGGCTTAGAGTTTTTTAGTGTTTAACTGTAGTTTTTATTATTCAATCAAGAGTTTGTTATTTTAAAATAGTGCTGGTATGTACTATTTACTCTGAAACAGAAAAGAGATGAAGATTTCTGTTTGTAAGAGGAAAATGATTTTAGCAACCGTTACTAAAATCGATGGCTGTTTCCACACAAGACTGTTGAGAGGAATTAACTTCAGTTGGGGGAACAGTGAGCAGACTTTTGCTGCTTGAGGTATGACACATTCTAACAAGACGATGTAATGCTGGAAGCTGTCATTTTCCCTATGGGATCCGGTAAGCCATTTTTATTACAGACAGAAAAAAAGGGCTTCACAAGGGCTTTTTAAGACTGTAGACATTTTCTGGGCTAAATCGATTTATATATAAACATATTTTATACTCCATAGCCTTGAGGAATTATTTTAATCTTGGGAATTTTGTAAAATAACCGGCAGGCACTGTATTGGACACCTTATTCTTTAGGGGCTTTCCCTAATCATAGGCAGAGTCTCATTTTCGCGCCTGTATTGCGCACTTGTTTTTGAGAAGCATGACATGCAGATGCATGTGTGAGGAGCTCTGATACATAGAAAAGACTTTCTGAAGGCGTCATTTGGTATCGTATTCCCCTTTGGGCTTGGTTGGGTCTCAGCAAAGCAGATACCAGGGACTGTAAAGGGGTTAAATATATTATTTTAAGGGTTAAAGCTTCCAAATTTGGTGTGCTATACTTTTAAGGCTTTAAGACACTGTGGTGAAATTTTGGTGAATTTTGAACAATTCCTTCATACTTTTTAGCAATTGCAGTAATAAAGTGTGTTCAGTTTAAAATTTAAAGTGACAGTAACGGTTTTATTTTAAAACGTTTTTTGTACTTTGTTATCAAGTTTATGCCTGTTTAACATGTCTGAACTACCAGATAGACTGTGTTCTGAATGTGGGGAAGCCAAGGTTCCTTCTCATTTAAATAGATGTGATTTATGTGACACAAAATTTAGAGAAAATGATGCCCAAGATGATTCCTCAAGTGAGGGGAGTAAGCATGGTACTGCATCATCACCTCCTTCGTCTACACCAGTCTTGCCCACACAGGAGGCCCCTAGTACATCTAGCGCGCCAATACTCCTTACTATGCAACAATTAACGGCTGTAATGGATAATTCTATCAAAAACATTTTAGCCAAAATGCCCACTTATCAGCGAAAGCGCGACTGCTCTGTTTTAGAAAATACTGAAGAGCATGAGGACGCTGATGATATTGTTTCTGAAGTGCCCCTACACCAGTCTGAGGGGGCCAGGGAGGTTTTGTCTGAGGGAGAAATTTCAGATTCAGGGAAAATTTCTCAACAAGCTGAACCTGATGTGATTACATTTAAATTTAAGTTGGAACATCTCCGCGCTCTGCTTAAGGAGGTGTTATCCACTCTGGATGATTGTGAGAACTTGGTCATTCCAGAGAAACTATGTAAAATGGACAAGTTCCTAGAGGTCCCGGGGCCCCCCGAAGCTTTTCCTATACCCAAGCGGGTGGCGGACATTGTAAATAAAGAATGGGAAAGGCCCGGTATACCTTTCGTCCCTCCCCCCATATTTAAAAAATTGTTTCCTATGGTCGACCCCAGAAAGGACTTATGGCAGACAGTCCCCAAGGTCGAGGGGGCGGTTTCTACTCTAAACAAACGCACCACTATACCCATAGAAGATAGTTGTGCTTTCAAAGATCCTATGGATAAAAAATTAGAAGGTTTGCTTAAAAAGATGTTTGTTCAGCAAGGTTACCTTCTACAACCAATTTCATGCATTGTCCCTGTCACTACAGCCGCGTGTTTCTGGTTCGATGAGCTAGAAAAGGCGATCATTAATAATTCTTCTTCTTATGAGGAGATTATGGACAGAATTCGTGCTCTCAAATTGGCTAATTCTTTCACCCTAGACGCCACTTTGCAATTGGCTAGGTTAGCGGCGAAAAATTCTGGGTTTGCTATTGTGGCGCGCAGAGCGCTTTGGTTAAAATCTTGGTCAGCGGATGCGTCTTCCAAGAACAAATTGCTTAACATTCCTTTCAAGGGGAAAACGCTGTTTGGCCCTGACTTGAAAGAGATTATCTCTGATATCACTGGGGGCAAGGGCCACGCCCTTCCTCAGGATAGGTCTTTCAAGGCCAAAAATAAACCTAATTTTCGTCCCTTTCGCAGAAACGGACCAGCCCCAAGTGCTACGTCCTCTAAGCAGGAGGGTAACACTTCTCAAGCCAAACCAGCCTGGAGACCAATGCAAGGCTGGAACAAAGGAAAGCAGGCCAAGAAACCTGCCACTGCTACCAAGACAGCATGAGATGTTGGCCCCCGATCCGGGACCGGATCTGGTGGGGGGCAGACTCTCTCTCTTTGCTCAGGCTTGGGCAAGAGATGTTCTGGATCCTTGGGCGCTAGAAATAGTCTCCCAAGGTTATCTTCTGGAATTCAAGGGGCTTCCCCCAAGGGGGAGGTTCCACAGGTCTCAATTGTCTTCAGACCACATAAAAAAACAGGCATTCTTGCATTGTGTAGAAGACCTGTTAAAAATGGGAGTGATTCATCCTGTTCCATTAGGAGAACAAGGGATGGGGTTCTACTCCAATCTGTTCGTAGTTCCCAAAAAAGAGGGAACGTTCAGACCAATCTTAGATCTCAAGATCCTAAACAAGTTTCTCAAGGTTCCATCGTTCAAAATGGAAACCATTCGAACAATTCTTCCTTCCATCCAGGAAGGTCAATTCATGACCACGGTGGATTTAAAGGATGCGTATCTACATATTCCTATCCACAAGGAACATCATCGGTTCCTAAGGTTCGCATTCCTGGACAAGCATTACCAGTTTGTGGCACTTCCGTTCGGATTAGCCACTGCTCCAAGGATTTTCACAAAGGTACTAGGGTCCCTTCTAGCGGTGCTAAGACCAAGGGGCATTGCAGTAGTACCTTACTTGGACGACATTCTGATTCAAGCGTCGTCCCTTCCTCAAGCAAAGGCTCACACGGACATTGTCCTGGCCTTTCTCAGATCTCACGGATGGAAAGTGAACGTAGAAAAGAGTTCTCTATCTCCGTCAACAAGGGTTCCCTTCTTGGGAACAATAATAGACTCCTTAGAAATGAGGATTTTTCTGACAGAGGCCAGAAAAACAAAACTTCTGAACTCTTGTCAAATACTTCATTCTGTTCCTCTTCCTTCCATAGCGCAGTGCATGGAAGTAATAGGTTTGATGGTAGCGGCAATGGACATAGTTCCTTTTGCGCGCATTCATCTAAGACCATTACAACTGTGCATGCTCAGTCAGTGGAATGGGGACTATACAGACTTGTCTCCGACGATACAAGTAAATCAGAGGACCAGAGATTCACTCCGTTGGTGGCTGTCCCTGGACAACCTGTCACAGGGGATGAGCTTCCGCAGACCAGAGTGGGTCATTGTCACGACCGACGCCAGTCTGGTGGGCTGGGGCGCGGTCTGGGGACCCCTGAAAGCTCAGGGTCTTTGGTCTCGGGAAGAATCTCTTCTACCGATAAATATTATGGAACTGAGAGCGATATTCAATGCTCTCAAGGCTTGGCCTCAGCTAGTAAAGGCCAAGTTCATACGGTTTCAATCAGACAACATGACAACTGTTGCGTACATCAACCATCAGGGGGGAACAAGGAGTTCCCTGGTGATGGAAGAAGTGACCAAAATCATTCAATGGGCGGAGACTCACTCCTGCCACTTGTCTGCAATCCACATCCCAGGAGTGGAAAATTGGGAAGCGGATTTTCTGAGTCGTCAGACTTTTCATCCGGGGGAGTGGGAACTCCATCCGGAAATCTTTGCCCAAATTACTCAACTGTGGGGCATTCCAGACATGGATCTGATGGCCTCTCGTCAGAACTTCAAGGTTCCTTGCTACTGGTCCAGATCCAGTGATCCCAAGGCGACTCTAGTAGATGCACTAGTAGCACCTTGGACCTTCAAACTAGCTTATGTATTCCCGCCGTTTCCTCTCATCCCCAGGCTGGTAGCCAGGATCAATCAGGAGAGGGCATCGGTGATCTTGATAGCTCCTGCGTGGCCACGCAGGACTTGGTATGCAGACCTGGTGAATATGTCATCGGCTCCACCATGGAAGCTACCTTTGAGACGAGACCTTCTTGTTCAAGGTCCGTTCGAACATCCGAATCTGGTCTCACTCCAACTGACTGCTTGGAGATTGAACACTTGATCTTATCAAAGCGAGGATTCTCAGATTCTGTCATTGATACTCTTGTTCAGGCCAGAAAGCCTGTAACTAGAAAAATTTACCACAAAATATGGAAAAAATATATCTGTTGGTGTGAATCTAAAGGATTCCCTTGGGACAAGGTAAAGATTCCTAAGATTCTATCCTTTCTTCAAGAAGGTTTGGAGAAAGGATTATCTGCAAGTTCCTTGAAGGGACAGATTTCTGCCTTGTCTGTGTTACTTCACAAAAAGCTGGCAGCTGTGCCAGATGTTCAAGCCTTTGTTCAGGCTCTGGTTAGAATCAAGCCTGTTTACAAACCTTTGACTCCTCCTTGGAGTCTCAATTTAGTTCTTTCAGTTCTTCAGGGGGTTCCGTTTGAACCCTTACATTCCGTTGATATTAAGTTATTATCTTGGAAAGTTTTGTTTTTGGTTGCAATTTCTTCTGCTAGAAGAGTTTCAGAATTATCTGCTCTGCAGTGTTCTCCTCCTTATCTGGTGTTCCATGCAGATAAGGTGGTTTTACGTACTAAACCTGGTTTTCTTCCGAAAGTTGTTTCTAACAAAAACATTAACCAGGAGATAGTCGTGCCTTCTTTGTGTCCGAATCCAGTTTCAAAGAAGGAACGTTTGTTGCACAATTTGGATGTTGTTCGTGCTCTAAAATTCTATTTAGATGCTACAAAGGATTTTAGACAAACATCTTCCTTGTTTGTTGTTTATTCTGGTAAAAGGAGAGGTCAAAAAGCAACTTCTACCTCTCTCTCTTTTTGGATTAAAAGCATCATCAGATTGGCTTACGAGACTGCCGGACGGCAGCCTCCTGACAGAATCACAGCTCATTCCACTAGGGCTGTGGCTTCCACATGGGCCTTCAAGAACGAGGCTTCTGTTGATCAGATATGTAAGGCAGCGACTTGGTCTTCACTGCACACTTTTACTAAATTTTACAAGTTTGATACTTTTGCTTCTTCTGAGGCTATTTTTGGGAGAAAGGTTTTGCAAGCCGTGGTGCCTTCCATCTAGGTGACCTGATTTGCTCCCTCCCTTCATCCGTGTCCTAAAGCTTTGGTATTGGTTCCCACAAGTAAGGATGACGCCGTGGACCGGACACACCTATGTTGGAGAAAACAGAATTTATGTTTACCTGATAAATTACTTTCTCCAACGGTGTGTCCGGTCCACGGCCCGCCCTGGTTTTTTAATCAGGTCTGATAGTTTATTTTCTTTAACTACAGTCACCACGGTATCATATGGTTTCTCCTATGCAAATATTCCTCCTTTACGTCGGTCGATTGACTGGGGAAGGCGGAGCCTAGGAGGGATCATGTGACCAGCTTTGCTGGGCTCTTTGCCATTTCCTGTTGGGGAAGAGAATATCCCACAAGTAAGGATGACGCCGTGGACCGGACACACCGTTGGAGAAAGTAATTTATCAGGTAAACATAAATTCTGTTTTTAAGGCAGGTAAATATTTTTTAAGTTATACTCCAGTCACCACTACACCCTTGGCTTCTCCTTTCTCGTTGGTCCTTGGTCGAATGACTGGGAGTGACGTAGAGGGGAGGAGCTATATGCAGCTCTGCTGGGTGAATCCTCTTGCACTTCCTGTTGGGGAGGAGTAATATCCCAGAAGTAATGATGACCCGTGGACTGATCACACTACAGAAGAAAGGAATTTATCAGGTAAGCATAAATTATGTTTTTTAATATTGTTTTTCTAATACCAAGCTTTATATATGTAATCAATGGGAACAAATGTACTTAACATACTTCCCAGCGTTTTAGTATTTCAATTTGGGACCATGGATTAATGGGAACACATATACCATGCGTAAATGAAAATTATTTCCATTTTAAGCATAATGGGGGGGAAAATAATGTATATGTTATTTATTTTACTTGCTTTTCCTGTAATTTACCTGGAATGTGTTTTATTATCACCCATGCTTACTACTCCCCAGAGTCTAAAATGTACAGTAAGAATGCTATAGTGTGCAGGGAATAGAGCTAAATAATATTATATCCATTATGTGTAATCAAGAATAAACTGGGTAAGCTGTTTGCCATTGGACTGGATGTAAGCCTAACTTGTCAGCTTTCCTTTTAGGTTGCAGTTATTTCTATCAGTGTTTGTATTTACATTATTCTCTCCACAATATATTTTACTAAAGTGTTTTTTGTTGTTTGTTTTTTTTTTTTATCTCTCTAAGGGATGGAAATGGACCCCAGCGATCTAGATCTTGATTCACTGACGCTGGATCCAGGAGAGCTGAAACTCCGGTTTGTTCTTTTTTTCAGTTGTAGTAATGAACAGTAAAATAGAGTTATACGCCCCAGCAAATTGTTTCCTTGTAATGTAAAGCAATAAAAAAGGTAGGCTGTTAGGTACATGTTATACACCTGCTTTGGTGCTAATCTTGAAACATATGCAGTCTCAGATTAGTGTTTAGTGACTGTGCACAAGCCTATCTGCTGTATACATACCAGTTAAAGGGACGTTGTAATTTTCAATAGATGCATTGTTGTGGTACACACATTACAGCAAAAAAAAATGTTTAGATCACACGTGGAGAATATATTTACATATGCACTGTGCACCCACATTGTTTTGTTTTTTTTAAAAAGCAAAATTTCAAAGGCATTTTCTGAAATAAGACGAAGAATTATATATATATATATATATATATATATATATATATATATATATATATATATATATAAAAATTTGTAACAGCAAGGAAAATGTTAAATGTACATGTGACCCTACAAAATGATTTTATTGAGCACACTATAAATCGTTCACACTCTTTAATGGAAAAAAAAAAAAACTTTACTATCTGTTTTCCTAGATTTTAGCATTTTAGAGGCCTAATCACGTAAAACTTTTTTTTATCCCCTCTCCCTCATTTTTCCCATAGTGTAGCTGTTTGTTAATTAAACATTAATGCAAATATAGTAAGTTTAAAAAAAAACAAAAAAAAAAACCTACACCCCCATCCCAGAGCAGTTTAAAAAGTCAGATCTCATGGGTGACCGGCCCAATTCTATGGCCTCTATTCATAATTAATTCTGATATTAACTGAAGCATGTGATTAAGGCTTCTATCCTAATACCGTGGGTATCCAGCTCCCTGTTAATGAGCTCTCAAAATGAGGGAGGGGAGTTGCTCCAATCACAAGAAGAGATTTAAATCAACTGCCCTAATTGTTATAATTATTGGAGTTGAGATATTTAGATACTTTTTAAGCCCCTTTTGTTAAATCACAAACCCACATCAGCACTTTCACTCATTCGCTTACTCTCTCATTCTAGAATCTGTAACCAGTAAATGAAACTGAACAAAGAAAGGGCAGCTATTATTCTAATGGAAAAATAACAGTAATCTGAGATATATCGTTTTCTATAGTTCCCTCCACAAAAGGTGCATTATTTACCTCAGTAGAGGGCCTAGTTAATCAACACCAATATGTTTAAGGGATAAAAAGCTCAAACTTAATACATGCATTATACTTCCATTAGCAAACATCCTTTTAGTAAAAACTAATCCCTTTTTCAGTGGCATATCTACATATTCTCTAAACGTCCTGTGCGCCAGTAATCAAACACAACACATTCTCAGAGTCAGCAGCCGCTTGTATGTCACTGATGCAATACATACCACAGTCCACTTTCTGAGAAGAGGTGGCTTTAAATGCTTTTGCACAGTCACAGCATATGTGCGTATGCAGCCGGAAAAACAGTAGCAACTTTTACTATTAGTATTTTTGCTAATTTAAAGTATATTGGAAAAATGCTTCTGTTTGAAATGGAAATCTATTCAAGCACAATTCGATTTTGACCTTTCAATCCCTTTAATTTGCTTGTAGTTTCACTCCTGTTTAAACACTATAAATAATAAAATGCCTTACTCCATGTATTAAAGGGACAGTGAACCCCAAATTTTTCTTTCATGATTCAGATAGAGAATACAATTTTAAACAACATTCCAATTTACTTCTATTATCTAATTTGCTGCAATCTTTAGATATCCTTTGTTAAAGAAATAGCAATGCACATTGGTGAGCCAATCACATGAGGCATCTATTTGCAGCCACCAATCAGAAGCTTCTGAGCCTATCTAGATATGCTTTTCAGGAAAGAATATTAAGAGAATGAAGCAAATTAGATAATAGAAGTAAATTAGAAAGTTGTTTAAAATGGTATTCTTTATCTGAATTATGAAAGAAAAAAAAGGGTTTAATGTCCCTTTAAGTTTGTGCTGTGCTTTAGGTGCATCACCCATCAAGCACTGTTTACAGAGCAACAGGCTTGTTGTGTTGCTAAGGGAGTAGAGCACCAGAGTGCAGAAGAGATATACAAAGATGGCGGACCTGCCGTTTTAGATCTATTGCGCATGCGATACTTCATAAACATTAGTGTGCTTGTGGTTTGTAGAGCAAGATCAGATCATGAATATTACAAATGGAGTTTGCCAACTGTAGTGCTTTTGGAGGAAGTGCTATTATGAAATTGGGGAATGTTTTGCCTACTTTTCTGGGCGGTTGTTGGAGTGCATTTTTGCAAAACTAAATATAAATGATATATATCTGTAGAAACTTCGGTTTCACATCAAAGTAAGTGGATTTAGAAGTGTGTATATATAGATGTTTCTAATAAATGTGTTTTTATTCATAACAGCTTGCAAAGATTTATAACCGTTTTTAAAGTGACTATTTATTTGTAATTGCCCTTTTAACATTTACAGTCAACAACTACATCAGTAAAATTACCCATATATCTCACCCATTCCATTTCTCTGCTTGCCGAACGTTAATAGACTTACTTGTACATGAGTAAAAGGGAAGTGGAATAGGTGAAATATATGGACCATTATTACCTATTTATAATATTTACAAAGCATTTGATGTCTCTCATCACAAAAGTGTACAGCCTCGGATTTGATCCTCTCACCAACTAATTTAATACAAGTGCAAACAATAGTCCCACCTTTCGCCCTTTCCCAGTTAAAGTTACAGTGTACACCAATTTTCATATAACTGAATGTAAAAGACAATGCTAGAAGAATATGCACAGATACAGATGTAAAAATCCAGTATAAGATATTTTAAAAACTTACTTAAAAGCTCCCAGTTTAGCGCTGTTGATGAGATTAGGCTGGGACACCCAGTGAAAGATGCTGGAAAATTAGGAAGAGGAGGCACTCTCCCCTCCCCTGCATATGAAAAGACCTATTACACAAACAAGAGCAGCAGGACTCTGTAGACCTGGGTCTACATCTGATATTGTGGGGCTTGGTTAGGTGTCTGAAAAATAAGCAAAACTATACATTGTTACAAAAACACTCCGAGATGGGCTATATAAATGGATCTTCTACAAAACATTTAGGCAAATAAAAAATCTAGTGTAAATGTCCCTCTAGCCATTTAAATGTTCAGTTTAAGTGCTTTTAATAGAATGCAGCTGGGCTTTGTAAATATACATTTTACTTTAATAATAGGGTTTAATAAAGGATATGTTTAAAATATATTTAACCAAATTGTTTGTTTAATATTATAATAAACATTGTGATGAAGGGATACATTTTAGCTATCTTGTAAGCTTAGAACATCTAAGTGATTAGTAAAATCCTCTACTGCCTTAGAGTATTTTACTATTATGTTCTTTTCATAATGCAGAAAATTGAAACAGGCAAAAGTATGTTCTCTGTATGATCAGATCTATACCTTTCAATTAATTAAACCAGACCAGAGAACTAAATATTCATATGGAGAGAAAGGAAAGGAAACACAGTATTGACAAACTATTTAGGTTTGTAATTGAAACTACATTGTTAAATATTGTTAAAACATCTATTTGGATTCAAAAGTGATAATCATGATACCTTAAAAAAATTAAAAAACGTAGATTAGTTTTAACGCTGCCCACCATTGAGGAGGGGGTGAGTTTTCTCAAACTACTAGAGCTGCAGGGGGTTGAGAATTTTTACATATTTCTGTGTGGTTACATTTTTATAATCTTTCACTGCAATTCATATTTTGGGGCTTTCTGTTTGGGCAATAATTAGATGCTATTATTTCTACTGTTACAGGAGGTAAAGGATTTTAGAAAGACTTATTTCCTCAGGACAAGAAAAGGCAAAGCTTCTAAACGTTTTTGTTCATTTCGTCAGTCTAAGAACCAACAATCCTCTTCCTCTGTTCTAAAACAGGAATTAACTAGACATTCCTGGAAATCAGGATAATCTTGGAACAAGTATAAGCAGCCCAAGAAATCCTTTTCCACCCCTAAGTCACAATGAAGGATCGTCCTCAAAGCCAGATTCACTTCTGGTAGGGGGCAGATTACACCTTTTTCAGAAGGCCTGGTCTCAATCTGTCAGGATCCTTGGGTCCTCAACATAGTTTCTCGGGGATCTTGGATAAAATTAAAATCCAGGCCTCCGAGAGGAAGATTTCTTCTGTCCCATATTTCCAAGAATATAATGAAAGCTCATGCTTTCCTTCAATGTGTTCAGGAAAAATGGGGGAACTTTTACTCCATTCTTTTTATTGTTCCCAAAAAAGAAGGAACGTTGAAACCAATCCTAGACTTAAAGGGACAGTCTACACCAGAATTTTTATTGTTTTAAAAGATAGATAATCCCTTTATTACCCATTCCACAGTTTTGCATAACCAACACAGTTATATTAATATACTTTTAAACTCTGTGATCATCTTGTATCTAAGCCTCTGCAAACTGCCCCTTTATTTTAGTTCTTTTGACAGACTTGCAGTTTAGCCAATCAGTGCCTGCTCCCAGATAACTTCACGTGCACGAGCACAGTGTTATCTATATGAAAAACATGAACTAACACCCTCTAGTGGTGAAAAACTGTTAAAATGCATTCTGAAAAGAGGTGGCCTTCAAGGTCTAAGAAATTAGCATATGAACCTCCTAGGTTAAGCTTTCAACTAACAATAGCAAGAGAACAAAGCAAAATTGGTGATAAAAATAAATTGGAAAATTGTTTAAAATTACATGCCCTATCTGAAACATGAAAGTTTATTTTGGCCTAGACTGTCCCTTTTAATGAATAAGTGCCCAGTATCTAAAAATAATTTGAAAAACAGGGGCACTTTCTTTCATTAAACAAAGACTCTAACGGCTAGATTATGAGTTGTGCGTTAGGCTTAAAAAGCAGCGTTGGCCGGTCCTAACGCTGCTATTTAACGCCCGCTGGTTAAAAAGCTCTTCTACCTGTTAAAAAGTTTTTTACCGGTAAAAAAAATTACAAATCCCACCACCCACACAACCAACCCTACTCTAAAACCCACCCAATACCCCCTTAAAAAAACCTAACACTAACCCCTTGAAGATCACCTTACCGGGAGAAGTCTTCATCCAACAGGGCCGAAGTCCTCAACGAAGCCGGGAGAAGTCTTCATCCAAGCCGGGCGAAGTGGTCCTCCAGACGGGCAGAAGTCTTCATCCAGACAGCATCTTCTATCTTCGTCCATCTTCAAGACATCCGACGCGGAGCATCCTCTTCTTCCGACGACTAACACTGAATGAAGGTTCCTTTAAATGACGTCATCCAAGATGGCGTCCCTTCAATTCCGATTGGCTGATAGAATTCTATCAGCCAATCGGATTTAAGGTAGAAAAAATCCTATTGGCTGATCCAATCAGCCAATAGGATTGAGCTGGCATTCTATTGGCTGTTCCAATCAGCCAATAGAATGCCAGCTCAATCCTATTGGCTGATTGGATTAAGGGGGTATTGGGTGGGTTTTAGAGTAGGGTTGGTTGTGTGGGTGGTGGGTTTTAATGTTGGGGGGGATTTGTAATATTTTTTACAGGTAAAAGAGCTGATTACTTTGGGGCAATGCCCCGCAAAAGGCCCTTTTAAGGGCTATTTGTAATTTAGTGTAGGGTAGGGCTTTTTTTTTATTTTGGGGGGGCTTTTTTATTTTGTTAGGGGGGATTAGATTAGGTGTAATTAGTTTTAAAATCTTGTAATTTGTTTATTATATTCTTTAATTTAGTGTTTGTTTTTTTGTACTTTAGATAATTTTATTTAATTGTATTTAATTTAGGTAATTTATTTAATTGTAGTGTAGTATTAGGTGTAATTGTAACTTAGGTTAGGTTTTATTTTACAGGTCAATTTGTCTTTATTTTAGCTAGGTAGTTATTAAATAGTTAATAACTATTTAGTAACTATTCTACCTAGTTAAAATAAATACAAACTTGCCTGTAAAATAAAAAATAAACCCTAAGATAGCTACAATGTAACTATTAGTTATATTGTAGCTATCTTAGGGTTTATTTTATAGGTAAGTATTTAGTTTTAAATAGGAATAATTTAGTTAATGATATGAATTTTATTTAGATTTATTTAAATTATATTTAAGTTAGGAGGGGTTAGGGTTAAACTTAGGTTTAGGGGTTAATACATTTAGAATAGTGGTGGTGACGTTGGGGGCAGCAGATTAGGGGTTAATAAATATAATGTAGGTGTCTGCGATGTTGGGGGCAGCAGATTAGGGGTTACTAAGTATAATGTAGGTGACGGCGATGTCCGGAGTGGCAGATTAGGGGTTAATAGTTATAATGTAGGTGTCGACGATGTCGGGGGTGGCAGATTAGGGGTTAATAAGTGTAAGATTAGGGGTGTTTAGACTCGGGGTTCATGTTAGGGTGTTAGGTGTAAACATAAATTTTATTTCCCCATAGGAATCAATGCGGCTGCGTTAGGAGCTAAACGCTGTTTTTTTTGCAGATGTTAGACTTTTTTTCAGCCGGCTCTCCCCGTTTATTCCTATGGGGAAATTGTGCATGAGCACGTTACACCAGCTCACCGCTAACGTAAGCAGCGCTGGTATTGGAGGGAGATGTGGAGCAAAATTTTGCTCAACGCTCACTTTTTGTCTGTTAACGCCGGGTTTGTAAAAACCCGTAATACCAGCGCTGTATGTAAGTGAGCGGTGAGCATAAACTGCTCATTAGCACCGCATACCCTCTAACGCAAAACTCGTAATCTAGGTGTTATTGTTTTAAAATACTTACCTTTGCGTTATGGTAACCATAACGCTGATCCTCCGCCCGCAGCTCCTGCTTTCTTTAGCAGATCGATGATTAATCCGGCTTCCTCCAATCGTTGCGTGCCCCCTTTGGTATCCAGCTTGTGAGGCGCGCAAAGGGGGCACGCAATGATTGGAGAAAGCCGGATTAATCATCGATCTGCTAAAGAAAGCAGGAGCTGCGGGTGGAGGATCAGCGTTATGGTTACCATAATGCAAAGGTAAGTATTTTAAAACAATAAGAGTGTTTGTTTAATGAATGAAAGTGCACCTGTTTTTTTAAATTATTTTTATATACAAGGCACTTATTCATTAAACTTTACAATCCCTTTAAATATACAATGACATGATATTATACTCTCTAATTAAAGGGACAGTAAAGTCTACATTTAAACTTTAATGATTCGGATAGAGCATGCAATTATAAACAGCTTTCCTATTTACTTCTGTTATCATTTTTTCTATGTCCTTTTGGTATCCTTTGTTGAAAAACATACATAGGTAGGCTCAGGAGCAGAAATGCACTGCTGGGAGCTAGCTGCTGATTGATGGCTGCATTGTTGCTCCTTCAACAAAGGATACCAAGAAAATAACGTAAATTTCATAATAGAAGGAAATTAAAATGTTGCTTCAAATTGTATGCTGTGTCTAAATCATGAGGGAAAAAGAAATAGTTAAAAGAACACTCAAGTCAAAATTAAACTTTCATAATTCAGATAGAGCACACAATTTTAAACAACTTTCCAATTCACTTCCATCAGCTAAATGTGCACAATCTCCTTATATGCACACTTTCTGAGGCACCAGCTCCTACTGAGCATGTGCAAGAATCACAGAATATACATATGTGCATTTTCTGATTGACTGTCACATGATGCATAAGGAAGGAAAATGTCATATGAGGCATACAGAAGGAGAAAGTAACTACCTAGACTTACACTGTTGGAAAGGTTAGGCGATTACCTTTCCAATAGTCCTGGGGGTCTGTAGCTGCTTAGATGCCTGAGATACAGGCTTCTAAGCAGCATGCCCCCTGCTCCTATACTTAACATTGTTAAGTATAAATAAAGTTGCACAATGACATCATCACGTTATTGCGCGTGACGTCACCACGCAAAACGGGAAGCCCCGGCGATGCCTGTCACTCTACTGACACCATCGCCGGGCTAGGAGCGGGTGGGAGCCCCCAGATCTCCCTCAAGGTAGGAGAGTGCTAGTGACGGCTCTGAGTCGTCATTAGCACCAGAGTGGGAAACTCTGTGACGGCTCAGAGCCGTCATTAGCACTCAAAGGGTTAAAGGGACAGTACACACCAATTTCTACTATAAATAAGAATATGCACAGATACTGATATAAAAAAATCCAGTTAAAAAAACTTTTAAAAACTTACTTAGAAGCTCCCAATTTAGCACTGTTAATGAGGTTAGGCAGGGACACCCACTAAAAGTGGCTGAGAGCAGACCCTCCCCTGCATATGAATAGACCCATTATACAAACAGAAACATTCTGAAGTCTGTATACATCAGTATACATCTAAAACTTTGGGGCTTGGTTAGGAGTCTAAAAATCAGCACAATGTAATTTAAAAATAAGCAATATATAAATGGATCATCTACTAAATATTTATGCAAAGAAAAATCTAGTGTACAATGTCTCTTTAAGTCCATTCTGTGTACTGATCATTGTCACCCAAAGTTATGTTGGTGTGTTTTTAAGTTCATATAATCTTTGCTAGGGTAATATGCCAAGGCATTCAATGTCATAGAATAAATGTTTACCAATCACTAGTACAGAAGTACTCTAGATTGGTCTGCAGAATCATTCTTCCTGCAGATAACTGGCAAACCAGCAATGCTGCTGCATAGTATGATTGTAATTGCTTTAACTTTATGCCTATTTAAAAGATGTTGCCACTCTTCTGACTGTAATTTTTATGAGGTTGGAAACTGAGCATTGTAGTGTAGTGATTTAAATTGTGATAAAACATTAAAAACAAAACTTTTGACTGCCTCACAAAAGGTTAAACCACATCATCTAAAAAAAAGTAATCAGATTACAGCAAAGAGCGTAAAACTAAATGATGTTTTAGCCTGATAAACAATGAGACCATTTGTGTTGAGATTAAAGGAATCTTTTGTACATTCTGAGAAGTCTTCCTTTGTAGATTAGTTCACCAGAGTCCCAGAAGTTTTGCTATTGGTTCATTTGTGTGAGAATGGAAACACACAGCCTTGAGTACTCAGAGCTGGATACCTCGTGCTTTACACTTTCTAGTCTAGACGGTCTTCATATAGATCGTGGGCGCTCTGATAGCTTCAGTAGCACTGGTTCCTATGGCAGGTTCGTGCTGCGTCAGAGAGTGGCTCAACTTCTGACCTGTGTGGAAGATGTCAGTTCTGATGACGACATTCATGAAGAACTCTCCCGCTCACTAGATACTGCTTTTCTGATCTGCGGAAAAAAAATGGCTCCTAAGACTCAACAGTTCAGGTTGAAAAAAAAAATTAAAATCATATTTGCCTTCCTGTATTGTAATATGAAAATCTATATTGTTAATACATAGTTTTTGTTTTTATTAACGGTACACCTTAGCACATTTTATGCTCGTGTAGAATGGAATTTTATCATAGTTTTACTGTTTTCTAGAATGCAAGTATGTTCATGCCTGTAAAAGTATTGCTAGTCAGAGTATGTTAGCGCTAGTTTTCACTTTATATATATATATATATATATATATATCTTTTTGATGTTAAAATAGGTAACGTTTCCTCTTGATATGTTTCATTTTTTTATAATCTCACCTTTTAAAGGGAAAAAATAGCTGTTACTTCTTCTTGCATAGTTATTACTTAGCCTTCTGTGAATGTGAGGATGCAGCATTGTGTTGGATGGATAACTGTGATGTTATATTGTAATACCAATATGCATGTGAGAGACTAAACTTGGAATTTGCTTAATGTCTGCATTCATTTTTCTGTAAAGCTATTGGGCAATTGTATAAGAAGCCAGCACTATCTAGAATTATAAAACCATGAAGTTTGACGAATAACTTACCACTTGTTGTAGACTATACTTTTTTGTTGAATTTACCAGCTACAGTGTTCGGTCCAGGACCTATTTAACAGGCGAACCACTAGACTGATTTTACTGAAACCCCAGCTAAAATTTAGTCCAATATTAAAGGGACATTGTTCTGTAAAATTTGGTTTCCCATTAATTTGTTCCCAATGACTTGTTATAGTAGCCACAGAGTATAAAATGTATGGAAAATTGCCCTGTTATTTTTGGTTTTGTCTATGTTTTGCTGATTGAAACCTAAATCCATTGTTCTCAAGAATATGCCCATATAAATGGACTGAGCCTGTAGAAATAAGATGTAATTTTCTTATCTGTCTCTCTGTACTTTAAGGCCTTCTTATCTTATTGCTCTGTCTCTACGCAATTGCTAATACTTAGAGCAAGGGAAATGGAAATGTTATTGACTATCTCTCCCACCCCCTACTGGAAACTTGAATACTCTTGTTTATATAGCTTATCTATAGATAATACTAAATTATTCATTTTTTCCGTAAAGGTGGTGGTGGTTTCAATAGGCAAAACCAGATATTTTAAACAACAAAATAAAGCTAAATTATCTATTAAACAATTTGATACACTCCAGCATGCAAAACCAATAATTGGGAACGCATTAAAGCAGAGAAACATTTACAGTAAGATATCCCTTTAAACTAAAATGATCTAATACTATATTTTTCATTGTTTTACAGATTATCATGAAATCAATTTGTGTTAAATTATGCAATTAATTTGTGCTTTGTATTGCACGGCCCCCACCTTGTTACTTCATAATACCACCTGGCTGACAACATTTTATGTTGCAAACACTGAGCTACATCTGTTTAGTATTCTGTACAATCTTATTGAGGGGTAGCGCTGTATTTAGATGTCTTGAAATAAATTTGCTCTTCACGTTCTGTTCTCTGTCACAGTTAATCCAGTAAATTTGATATTTTTTACAATAATCTCTTCCCTAAATGACTGCTTCCTTTCAGACTGCACTTGGTTACATGGAATATTGGAACAGCACCCCCTCCTCAGGATGTCAGCTCTCTTCTTCTGCTTGATACTGCATGCCCAGATATTGATATGTATATCATCGGGTAGGTGTACATACATCTGTTTTCTCATTGCCATTTAACTTTTTTATTATTTGGAGAGAAAAAAAATCTGTAACCGCTCTATTACAAATAATTTGCAAGAGTTATACGAGAGAGAAAACCTATAAGATATTTTCAGGTGTCGTACAATCTGCTAATAGTTTTTCTTTTTAATAAAATAATTTTTATGTATATTCCTAATCACTGAAAAATGAAAGAAAACAATTCAAAGTTACAGATATGAGAATATTCCCTAATAGACAATGTGTAAGTGGTTGATTTGACTATTAAAGGGACACTCAATTCAAAATAAACTTTTATGATTCAGATAAAGCATCCAGTTTTAAGACACTTTTTACAATTTTACTTCCGTTATCAATTTTTGCACAGTCTTTTTATATTCACACTTTCTGGGTAACAAGTTCCTACTAACCATGTGCACAAGCTCACAGGGTAAATGTATACTAGTCTGTGATTGGCTGATGTCTGTCACATGATACAGGGCGTCGGAAATGGGAGAAAACATTAATTTGTTAGAAAAAAATCTACTGCTTATTTGAAATTCAGAGTAAGTGCTATTGCATTATGTAATTCTACTGCATTGAGTGGTCCTTTAATCTAAGTTTAGACAGTAATTTAGCTTCAGGACATTGTAACATAAAAAAAAAGTGTGTGAAAACTAACTCTGAAAATGACTTTCCCATGAAAGTAACTGTAAAAATAAATTAAAATCCACAAATGAATCAGATAGAGTGCTCTGTGCTTAAACTAATCACAGCTAAGTAGCTTTGGGTAATCCAGATTTGTACACTTCGCTGTTATACTCACTTATACATTCTTAGTAGATTGAATCATACATTGCTGTTCTGTGCTTGTGCGTGGCACTAAATGGCTGAACTGTATTTAGATTGTTATACAATGTGCTCTTTATTTAAAGGTCGATAAACTATTTTTATACATATTCATACTTTATATCAGGCAATTAAGTACTTAATAGCAAAATGCCTTTATACAAATCTGTCTCTTTACTAATCATTCAACTCTGTTATCTTTTCTCCATTATAGGGACAGTAAACTCCTTGTAAGTACATTTCTGTTGTGTCGCAATAGAACATCATATTAGCAAAGTCTTTTTTTTAAACAAATTGACATCCTTTATTACTACAATTATTTATCTAAAGCCAAGCTACACCCACAATTTGCCCTATTTGGAGGAACCAATCTGGGCTTTAGTCCTCAGACAACAAAGTTAGTCCCGACTATAATGTTAGTATAGAGTGCATTGTTTTGCAGTTGTTATTATTATCTAAATCCAATTAAGGAGATATATATAACAGGATTAGCCTTGAAACGTCAGCCGGGTGCAGTTTAATTCCTGTGAAAAGGGGGCAAAATAAATATGTGAAATATTAATATTTTTATGTCGGGTTAGCACAGATGAGAATATGCGATTAGGTTTGCGCTGGAGTAGGGTGTATTTTTTGTTTTTATCTCCATTGCATTCTATGTGGAAATACGTGAACGCGCAGTTTTGCATAACAAACACAGTTAAAATAAGGGGACAGTCTGCAGACTGTCCCCTTATTTCAGTTCTTTTGACAGACTTGCATTTTAGCCAATCAGTGCTCACTCACGTGCATGAGCTCAATGTTATCTGTATGAAACACATGAAAATAACGCCCTCTAGTGGTGAAAAACTGTCAAAATGCATTTAAATTAGAGGCGGCCTTCAGGAAATTAGAATATGAACATTCAAGGTTTAGCTTTCAATTAAGAATACCAAGAGAACAAAGCAAAATAAGTAAATTGGAAAGTTGTTTAAAATTACATGCCCTATCTGAATCATGAAAGTTTTATTTGTATCTAACTGTCCCTTTAACCCCTTAATGACCACAGCACTTTTCCATTTTCTGTCTATTTGGGACTAAGGCTATTTTTACATTTTTGCGGTGTTTGTGTTTAGCTGTAATTTTCCTCTTACTCATTTACTGTACCCACACATATTATATACCGTTTTTCTCACCATTAAATGGACTTTCTAAAGATACCATTATTATCTCTATCTATCTCTCTCTATCTCTCTCTTTCTCTCTCTCTCTCTATCTCTCTCTATCTCTCCCTCATTGCACTACTGGCAGCTAGCTAAACACATTTAGTTAGCCAATCACAAGAGATAAATGTGTGCAGGCACCAATCAGCAGCTAGCTCCCACTAGTGTATGAAATGTGCATATTCATTTTCAGCAAGAAGTACCAAGAGAACAAAACACATTTGAAAATAGAAGTGAATTTAAAAGTGTCTTAAAATTACATGTTCTATCTGAATCATGCAATTTTGACTTACCTATCCCTTTAATTTAAAATTTGTTAATGAGCAGTAGCATATTCTCTGGCAAATTTCAAAGTTAATCCAATCAACCCCCCCCCCCCCCACCCCCGTAACATGTGACAGCCGTCAGCCAATCACAGAATTCATATACATATATACTGTGCACTTTTGCAAATGCTCATTAGGAGCTGGAACCTCAAAAGCTGTGCATATAAAAAGATTGTGCAAGTTTTCATAATGAAAATATATTCAAACTTCAAAAAAAAAATTTTTAATTGCATGATTTATCTGATTTATGAAACTTTAATTTTGACTTTAGTGACCCTTTAATTCTACAGATACCTATATGTAAATCCTTCATTGATTCAATAAAAATGATGTGACTGGCTTCTCAGTATTCGAGACGGAATTATACATATGTTGTCCCCTTTTGTAATTCATTGAATTAACAGTCCCAGAATCTGTCAGAGCCAAGTGCTGTTTTGTCACTGTCTGAGCGAGCTGGCTCCTTGTTGCTCAACATCTACTTCTACTTGTATTATAACTACTGGCATGAAAAGGACTGAGAGAGAACAGAGAATCAAGTTGTACACTCACAAATTAGAAATGAGAAATAGATGCTCTGGAGAGTAGCAGCATGAATGTAACAGGAAGTAATGGTGACTCATTTCACATTACATAAATATCCTGTCAAACACCTGTAAGTGTCACATGTGTGACATTTACAGAACACTGGGCAGTTTCAGATGCTGCAGTTGGATTATTACTGTATCCTATAATCCTAATGTGAAATATGATGTATATACATTCATACCAATACAATAGAACAGCAATTCTCTCTTTTTACAGAAATAAGAATCACAAATCATTTAGTGACTTAAATAAAATAACAATTTTGTGTGTTTTTTTTTTTTTTAGATTTTGTTTAATGGTTATATTTTTATGGTGTTAACAAAAGCACCACAAGTATTACTGGCATTGGTGCTGGCACAGTAACAGAATTATAATATTGGCATATCATTGTCCTCTCTTATACAGAATGAACTGTGTTACCCAGCAACAACTCCCAAAGCCAAAGAGCATTGTATAATAGTAAAAGGCTGAGGCCTAATGACTGCTGAGTTTGTGATATTCATTTCTGTTTGTGAGGTATTAAAAAGTGCAGTGCAGATGTACATGTGATTTTAACCCTTTCAGTGCTAACGACGGCTCTGAGCCATCGCAAATTGTCTCACTCAGGTGCTAAAGACGGCCCAGAGCCGTCGCTACCACTCTCCGACCTTAAGGGAGATCTGGAGGCTGGCACCCGCTCATACCCCGGTGATCGGGCCTGTATAGTGACAGGCATCGCCAGGGCTTCACGTTTTGCGCGATGACGTCCCGCACAATGACGTGATAACTCACTGCGCAACTTTATTTAAAATGGACAATGCAAAGTATAGGGAAAGGGGGCATGCTGCTTAGAAGCCGGTATCTCAGGCATCTAAGCAGCTACAGACCCCCAAGACCCACCGTTAGAAAGGTAATCGCCTAACCTTTCCAACGGTAAGTCTTGGGGATCTGTAAAAAAAAATAAAAGTAAAAAAATGTTTTATGTAAAAACATAAAAAATAAAAAAAAATTCAGCTTAGCACTCAAAGGGTTAAGGACCAGTCCAGCATTATATGTTTTTTTTTTTAAACTTCCTAGTACCCAAAAGTACTTCTATTTTCTTTAATACCAACTACTTTAACAAAAATAAAGTAGGTTCCACATGTGAAAACTTCAGAATGCACTTTTTTGCCCATATGTTTGGTAGAAAACAGCCACAGACAAAAAAGTGATGTGCATTTACAACATACGCACATGCCTACAGTTATTTCCCTTGTGTGTGTGTGTGTTTTTGCTAAGTGTAGGAGTATGTCTCTCTGTGTGTGTCTTTTTGTCAGTGACTTTCCGAGTGTGTGTCTTTTTGAAAGAATGAGTGTACTTGTGTATGTGAGAGAGCATTATTGTCTTTGTGAGAGTGTGAGTGTCTCTATGTGCGAGTTTGTGTGTATGTGCTATCATACATAGTGTGTACACATTCTTTTATGTAAATTTTTATCATTAGGGACCAGTGTCCCTAAGGGAGATTCATGCATTTCTCTGACGAGGCCCACAAAAACATACTGTCCAAGATATTTGTTTGTAACTCCCACAGTGCTCTGCTGCCATATTCTGAGCCTATATTAATTTAATTTTTTTAACCTTTATATCTCAGGAAGCACTGCTTATTTTTCATCAAAATGTGCATGCTAGACAAAAAAAATCTATTGGCACAAATTTCTTGAAGATTGGTGCAGTAGTTTGTATTGTTCGTTTGGCTAATCACGCTCACTAACGGTACCCACAAACCTGCGAAGTTTCAAAGTAATATGTTCCTGCAAAAAATAAATATATAGTGGTATAGAGATTGATAACGTATTATTTATATAATGACATCCTTTCAACGTCTTTTTTTCAGCTTGCAGGAAGTTAATGCCAAGGTTCTAAATTTTCTGTCAGATTTGGCATTTGACGACCCATGGAGTCTGTTCCTCATGGATTTTTTGGCTCCTCTTGGCTATGTCAAGGTACCATGGTTTTTCTTTTATTCACAGCGAATGTTAATAAACAGTCTCATGCATTGTTTTATGGTAATTGTCCTTTATTTTTCATTCATTTATTTTTTGCAAATGTAAAAATACAACAACATGCTTTTGAATGAGCATCAGGGAAACAGTTTTTCTAAAAAACATAAGTAAAAGTAGCTTTAATTGAAACTACTGTAAATGCATGTTTGCGAGCAAGTAATACTAATTTATGCTCAGGGGCTAAAAGATACAAATCCTACAGTTCTATTGGTTGTTAAGAATATGCCTTTACAAGCCTGGCAAGAAAATGTTGGCTTATTCAGCACAGAAACATCCATAAACAAAACCAAAGGCTGATACCTTTTAAACCTGTTCAAATTTTAGTGTAGATAGATCTAGAACACTTTCATAATGCAAATGGGGTTCATTAAATAAAAAAATGTTAAAGTGCTAGATAATATCCCTTGATGTATTGAAAATCAGTGTAAAAAAATCTCAGTATGTTGTATTAAATGAATAGTCTAGTCAAAATTAAAATTTCATGATTCAGATAGGACATGCAATTTTAAGCAACTTTATAATTTACTCCTATTATCAATTTTTCTTCGTTCTTTTGGTATCTTTATTTGAAAAAGTAAGCATAGGAGCCGACCCATTTTTGGTTCAGAACCTGGGTAGCACTTTCTGATTGGTGTCTAAATGTAGCCACCAATCAGCAAGGGTTACCCAATTGCTGAATCAAAAATGGGCTGGGTTCTAAGCTTACATTCAAATAAAGATACCAAGAGAACAAAGACAATTTGATAATAGGAGTAAATTAGAAGGTTGCTTAAAATTGCATGCTCTTCCTTCAAATGATTATCTACATTTGTTTGACTCTTATTAACTTCTATTCCAGATTTCTTCTATTCGGATGCAGGGTCTTCTCCTCCTGATTTTTGTAAAGCACAAGCATATTCCCTTCATACAGGACATTCGGACCAATTACATGCGCACTGGCCTCTATGGCTACTGGGTAAGGAACTCTATTCATCAGTTCAGTTCTTTCTGACGATTTCCTGCACAGTACAATGAGCCCTGGAAACGTTTAATTTAAAATTATTTATACTAGCCTTTAAAGTGATGGTAAACCCTAGCGAACGCAATTTGGCTAAGAGGTGACGTTTCCACCTCTTAGCCAATAGCCGTGCGGGAAATACAGCTTGGCGCCACAAAACCTGGCGCCAAGCTGCATTTAGCACGGCTATTGGCTAAGAGGTGGAAACGTCACCTCTCAGCCAAATTGCGTTCTGCCGTGGGCTGCCTTTAGCAGCTCAGCGCAGCAAACGCTGCTAACAAATAAAGGGGCTTTCAGAATGAAGTATTTTATACTTCATGAATGAAAGTCCCCTTTATTTGTTATGATTGTAAATCCTAGCGTTTCCCAAACGCTAGGGTTTACCATCACTTTAATATGAAAATCTGAAATTAAGTAATTAAAAAAAACATTTAGACATTTGCTAAACCAGGTGTTGACAAACCCAGGAGCCAAGGAGCCACTGGCTCCTAGAATTCTACCCCAGCTCCTAACTATTTTGGGTTATTATTCATATATCTATGTACAAATACCACTGTCTGGCACCTAAATATTCTTATTGGCTCCTAATTTTTAAAGGATTTGTTGAGCAGATAACTTATAACAAAATTTCCAGAATTTCTTAAAGCATCTACATATACATGGGCTCATTGCACATATGGTATTTTAATACCTTTACACAAACTTAAGAAGAATAAAAAGTGGTTTGCTTTAGAATACCAAGTGAGTCCTAGAGCAATTTTATCTTAAAGGATCAGTCAATAGTATCAAAATGGTAAACTGAAATATCAGTAAAGGTGCGTAGTAAATGCGAAATATAAAGTATCTGCAGCATAAAATTTGGACAAGTCAATGTAAATATTTATAAAACCTTACTTTTATTCTCTGCATGTTCAATTATAGCGCCATATTCTGACCACCCCTGTCCTGAGTAGTCTGTACATAGATGTGTAAATTTGAATAATTATTTATCTTTTGCGCATGCGTGCATGTACACGTCACTGCTCCATGCGCACTCATATAAACAATGGACGTGCTTGTGACCTTGGCCGTATCACCCCCGCTTCAAGCTTTCATTGTCGAAATTTGCCGCTGTTATAAATCCCACGGTTCCAAAACTCCACCCACTAACGGTCTGACCCCAGAGTGAGAGACCCCAGAGACAGGCAGCCCAGAGACTATCTATAATGCCGCTATTGACGGTGACCCCTTGTGCCTGTCAATCCCACCCACTGAATACTGACCCGGTGTGACCCCCACCTACCTACTACCTGTCCTTAGTTGTCTGAGTCGGTCTCACCAAGTAGGTCTCAAAATGATTGACTGTTTATAATACACCTATTTATGTGCATATCCTATACTATTGACTGGTCCTTTATTTATGGAAAAGCAGAGGCTTGATCAATTTATAGGGACAAAACATAATTTAAAATACTCAGAAGTGTATTTGTTTGGACTAAAAGCATTTCTTCTATAAGATGCGACGAGTCCACTGATTCATCATTTACTTGTGGGATATTATCCTCCTGCTAACAGGAAGTGGCAAAGAGCACCACAGCAGAGCTGTCTATATAGCTCCTCCTTTGACTCCACCCCCCAGTCATTCTCTTCACCTACTCTATGTAATAGGAAGGGTAAAGTGAAAGAGGTGATAAAATGTTAGTTTTTATTTTCTTCAAGCAAGAGTTTTTTTATTTTAAATGGTACCGGTGTGTACTATTTTCCCTCAGGCAGCAGATGGATGAAGACTTCTGCCTGGAGGCTGATGATCTTAGCAGTTGTTACTAAGATCCAGAGCAGTTCCCACAGAATGGCTGAGGAGTACTTAAGAAACTTCAGTGTGAGGAACGTTTTTCATGCTATAAGCAGTGAGGTATGTTCAGTCATTTTTTTTCTGGAGAGACTGTTATTTCAGAATTGGCTGACAGTATCCCCATGAGGGAGAGAGTAAGCAGTAATCCGAAAGTATACAGAGGGGTATTACTGAGCTTGCATATATGGGCTATAAAAAAAAAATGGTTAACACTGATGTTAGAATGTTTGTGGGCAAACGTTTACAGGGAGTGCAGATAACGTTTTTTATGAGAGACGTTTTTATGCTTTATTGAAAAGGGTACACATGGCTTCATTCATGGGTATATGAACCCACATGGCTAGGTTTTAGACGGCTCTGGTGCGGTTAATTTAGGCTGTGAGACATCGAGTGAGATGGGCGGGGCCTATTTTCACGTCTCAGTTGCTCAGTTGTTTTTCTCAGGCAAGCAGCAAGCTCCAACTCTGGTGGGCCTTTGTGAGCAGTATTGGGCCAAATCGAAGGTTTAACCCGGTTTTACAGACCCCTGAGGGCAGGTAGGATGCGCCACAGCAGGGTTGTGGCGAGGTGCAAGGGGTGCTTTTTATTGAAATAAACGTGCTTATAATTTTCAGTTTTTTTCTGGTAAGGGTTAAGTATTCCTTTCCTTGTGGGGCAAACTTAGCTGCAAAGTTGGGATGCTTCTATCATAAAATTGGGATAATTTTATTGTTTTCAAGCAGTTTTGGAAAAATTGTATGCTTTTTTTTTCTCTTAAAGGCGCAGTACCGTTTTTTCTGATTGTTATTTTTTCACTAAATAAAGTGTTTTCAAGCCTGTTTGTGGTCATTACTAGCCTGTTTAACCTGTCTGACATTGAGGAAAGCCAATTTTCCATGTGTTTAGAAGCCATTGTGGAACTCCCACTTAAAATGTGTCCCTCATGTACTGAAAGGGCCTTACATTGCAAAGAACATATTTTAGCTGATAAAAGTATGTCTCAGGATGATTCTCAGTCAGAAGAGAAGCAGGTTATGCCATCTACTTCTCCCCAAGTGTCACAACCTTTAACGCCTGCACAAGCGACGCCAAGTACTTCTAGTGCGTCTAATTCTTTCACCCTGCAAGATATGGCCGCAGTTATGTCTACTACCCTGACAGAGGTATTATCTAAACTGCCTGGTTTGCAGGGGAAGCGCAGTAGGTCCGGTATGAGAGTAAATTCTGAGCCCTCTGACGCTTTATTAGCCATCTCCGATGTATCCTCACAATGTTCTGAATTGGGGGTAGGGGAATTGCTGTCTGAGGGAGAGCTTTCTGATTCAGGAAAGATGTTCCCTCAAACAGACTCGGATATAAGGACTTTTAAGTTTAAGCTTGAACACCTCCGCTTGTTACTTAGGGAGGTTTTAGCGACTCTGGATGATTGTGACCCTATTGTAATTCCTCCAGAGAAATTGTGTAAAATGGATAGATATCTAGAGGTTCCTACTTACACTAATGTTTTTCCGGTCCCTAAGAGGATTTCGGACATTGTTACTAAGGAATGGGATAGACCAGGCATTCCGTTCTCTCCCCCTCCTACTTTTAAGAAAATGTTTCCCATATCTGACACCATTCGGGATTCGTGGCAGACGGTCCCTAAGGTGGAGGGAGCTATTTCTACCCTAGCTAAGCGTACAACTATACCTATTGAGGACAGTTGTGCTTTTAAAGATCCTATGGATAAAAAATTAGAGGGTCTTCTAAAGAAAATCTTTATTCATCAGGGTTTTCTTCTGCAACCTATAGTGTGCATTGTTCCTGTAACTACTGCAGTTGCTTTTTGGTAAGAGGCTTTTGAGGAGGATCTTAAGGTTGAGACCCCATTGGATGATATTTTATATAGAATTAAGGCTCTCAAGCTAGCTAATTCTTTTATTACAGATGCCGCTTTTCAACTGGCTAAATTAGCGGCAAAGAATTAAAGTTTTGCCATTTTAGCGCGTAGAGCGTTATGGCTTAAGTCCTGGTCTGCTGATGTGTCATCAAAATCTAAGCTATTAGCTATTCCTTTCAAGGGTAAGACCCTATTCGTGCCTGAACTGAAGGAGATCATTTCCGACATCACTGGAGGAAAAGGCCATGCCCTTCCTCAGGATAAGACAAATAGAATGAGGGCCAAACAAAATAATTTTTGTTCCTTTCAAAACTTCAAAGGTGGTCCAGATACCTCCTCCCCTGCCACAAAGCAGGAGGGTAATTTTGCTCAATCCAAGTCTGTCTGGAGACCTAACCAGACCTGGAATAAAGGTAAACAGGCCAAGAAACCCGCTGCTGCTACCAAGACAGCATAAAGGGGCAGCCCCGGATCCGGGACCGGATCTAGTGGGGGGCAGACTTTCTCTCTTCGCTCAGGCTTGGGCAAGAGACATTCAGGATTCCTGGGCATTAGAAATTGTGACCCAGGGGTATATTCTAGAATTCAAAGATTCTCCTCCAAGGGGGAGATTTCATCTTTCACGGTTGTCTGTAAACCAGACAAAAAGAGAGGCGTTCTTACGCTGTGTAGAAGACCTATATACTATGGGGGTAATCTGCCCAGTTCCAAAAGCAGAACAGGGGCAGGGGTTTTACTCCAATCTGTTTGTGGTTCCCAAAAAGAAGGAACCTTCAGACCGATTTTAGATCTCAAGATCCTAAACAAATTTCTTAGAGTCCCATCCTTCAAGATGGTGACCATTCGGAAAATTTTACCATTGATCCAGGAGGGTCAATATAAGGCCACCGTGGATTTGAAGGATGCGTATGTTCACATTCCTATCCACAAAGATCATCACCAGTTCCTCAGGTTTGCCTTCCATTACCAGTTTGTGGCTCTTCCTTTCGGGTGGGCCACAGCTCCCAGATTTTTCACAAAGGTGCTAGGGTCCCTTCTGGCGGGTTCTAAGGCCGCGGGGCATAGCAGTGGCGCCCTATCTGGACGATATCTTGATTCAGGCGTCAACTTATCAACTAGCCAAATCTCACACGGACATCGTGTTTGCTTTTCTAAGATCTCACAGGTGGAAGGTGAACATAAAAAAGAGATTACTTGTCCCTCTCACAAGAGTTCCATTCCTGGGAACTCTGATAGACTCGGTAGACATGAAAATTTTTCTGACGGAGGTCAGAAAATCAAAGATCTTAACCACCTGCCGAGCACTTCATTCCATTCCTCGGCCGTCAGTGGCTCAGTGTATGGAGGTAATTGGACTAATGGTAGCGGCAATGGACATAGTTCCGTTTGCTAGCTTGCATCTCAGACCACTGCAACTATGCATGCTCAAGCAGTGGAATGGGGATTATGCAAATTTATCTCCTCAGATAAACCTGGATCATGAGACCAGAGACTCTCTTCTTTGGTGGTTGTCACAGGATCATCTGTCCCAGGGAATGCGTTTCCGCAGGCCAGCATGGGTCATAGTGACGACGGACGCCAGCCTATTGGGCTGGGGTGCAGTCTGGAATTCCCTGAAAGCACAGGGAGTGTGGACTCAGGAGGAGGCTCTCCTCCCAATAAATATTCTAGAACTGAGAGCGATATTCAACGCACTTCAGGTGTGGCCTCAGCTGGCTTCGGCCAGATTCATAAGATTCCAGTCGGACAATATCACGACTGTAGCATATATCAATCATCAGGGGGGAACAAAGAGTTCTCTAGCGATGATAGAGGTTTCCAAAATATTTTATTTTTTTTATATTAAATTTTTATTTGAGGTTCATTTAAAGGCATATAACATTGCTTAAGTAGATTCTTATGTCACATGAGATAAAAAAAAATAATAGTTTTGCAAGGAATACTAACAATACAAAATATATGCACCATGTTAAAATTATGTAGATAGAGTGCCTGTCACCTAGAGACCTTCTTAATGAAACAATAGGTCCCTCATGGGCCTTCTAATATAAACAAAAATATTTGGGTAAAAGAAGGTGATTGCACACCTGAGAGATCCCTTATGGATCTCAAATGATAAACCTCAGTTTTACAATGCTTTATATCATGCACAACAAATAAACTTAGATCATTTTTCTATAACTCAATAGGCCGCTGTTGGACCAAACTGAAATAGAAACTCAAGGTAGGAAAGAAAAATTATGTTAGTATTCGCAATTTATATGTAATGTTGAAAGTTATACTAAGGGTTGCGGCATAAGCAAGAAAAGCCGCGTATTTAGTTCTCCTTAACAAGGGGACACGTTAGAGGTTGGGGGGGGGATGAGTATATGTGTGTAGCAGGATGCATGAACAGTATTACTGTATATAATAGCACATGGGTATATGGAACCTTTGGGAAATGCTAGGAAAGAGTGGATGGCATATGGAACCAGTAGCTTGTCTAGTGTAGGAAAGTGTAGGAGGCGTAGTATAGGCTAGCTGAGCCGCATAGTTATATTATTATTATTGTGGAGGAGGAGAGATGATTGAAAAAGCATAGTAGGTAGTTTATAGGCTAATAATATGTTATGTTGATGTTATATCTAAAGCTAGGGAGCCTCAAGATCAATACTCACAAAAATGGTATGATTTAAGGAACTCATTCAAAATATTGTGCAAAATAAGATCACAATTAAGTGTGGTAATACCGGTCCAGCCCGTATCGTAAAATGGAGTTATGCATCTCAAAATATCTATGTCATCCCTAGTAAATTATGAATTAGCACACTGTATCTCATAATAGGATTGCAAGACCCTCAGCAAGGTACCTAAACCAAGTAGCTAAGGATATAATAAACCCACTGCTTTGTCGCTAGATGAGTTACACAAGCCACTCAATTGGTCCAATAATATTGAAATATGGCAAATTATCCTAACCATGCGAACCATGGGTATAAACAAAAGTAGAATATAAGAGCAAGGTTGGGATTTTTACAGTACAAATATATCCAACTGTGAGAGACTACACCTAGGTTGCTACCTGGGCCCTATGACTCGGGTTATGGTGGAAACTAACGGCACTCTCAGTAAAAATTAGCTAATAGCAAGAGAAGGGACACTAATGTAGGAAGAATAATGGGGACAAACAATTGTACCTTGTAGGGCAGCTATAACACTGTGCTTACTAAGTACTGATTTAGGCGGAGCCTCGGCCGCTGGCTTCGCCTGCGCTGTAGGAAAATAAAACTCAGCACTCAGAGTGTAAAGCCCCCAATTGAATCATGATAAATGCATATACGTAGAGTAGTGAGTGTCACTCCCAAACGTTGAGCATATCCATAAAAAGCAAAATATCATTTCATACATAGAATAGAACATATTATAGATATTAATCTGAGACATTTCCTATTCAATTAGGGGTGAGCAGCAGCATCATAGTTGAACTAAGATTGTAAAGCCACATTATAAACGTGAGATGATACAGTCAGCTATGATAGCATTAGTTTAAGGCAGGCCAGGGGGCAAGATGCAATACTGTCCATTATCTAATAGCAGATCTATTTATAAACCCATCCTAGAGATAAAATGTAAGGGTGAATCCTCAAACATGGGGAATCTAAACAATTGCAAAAAACATTTATACATACATTATAAACTATTTTAACCAACCGTATAAACCAGCATGATTAACTTGGTAACCTGTGAGTAGCGATATTAAGACTTGACAACAATTTTAACATATGGGGTCTTTAGGGCAACGCTACCCAATGCTAAATCTGGGAAGCAGGCAGAAATCCCCTAATTGTCCGGTCAATCAGAATGGTTGCAACTGGTCTGCCTTGGCTGGCTTCTCTAGGTGTTTCTATCCCATCCATCAGATCAGTAAGCCCATGTGTTCTTGTCCGGTGCGCTGCACTAGCCATCTAAACAAGTTTAAGGGTGCGATCAAAAGAAAGGCCGCTTCATCACAGCGAGTGTCCTGGGGCTCGCACAAAAATAATTTTTGAAGTGTAAGCGCACCGCAACTGGGGGCCGCTCCGCAGGTCAAGTTGGGAGATTTCACTGATGTGCAATAGATTATGTGAAAGTGTGTGACTAAATTTGGAATCCAGCAAGGTGTTGAGAATGCAATTAGGTATCACAGACATTACCAACTTACTCCGACTTTCAGCCTGTTCGATCCAAGGTGTATTAAGTAGGCGAAGTGGAGCTGCAACCTTGCAGAAGATCCTGGAAAATTATCCAACGCCCCTCTTAACGGTCAAAAGCGCATGAGAGTCTTTTCTACATTGCCACTGCATCCACAGCGCTTGATAGATTAAGCTGCCCCAGGATTTTTGGGTGTTGATGCGTTGCAAAGTCTGGGCGGTTAGCAACTTGGTGGAGCGCATACCCTTTGCTTGCTTAGCGTTAGAGAGGTCAGAGCTATCTCTGTTTCCAAGTCTAGGGCCGCACGGGAATAAGCTGGCATGGTTAGGTCCTGCGCTATTTGCTTCCGCTCCACGAGCAAAACGGGGTTTAAGCAAAGTTTTCATTGCATGTTGTTCACTCTCATGGGTAGATGCAATATGTGGCGGCTCCAACATATTCTCGCTCTCCTCAGTAGCCTCCTGTATACTGCCAGCAACATCAGCAATGTCCTTGTTCACTGCAGGGTTCATGGTATGCGCCATTGTTCCCGTCATATCAGTTTCTCCAATGTTCTCAGTGTTGCATATAGGGAGCAGGCTATCCAGGCTATTGTGCATTCTTTCTGCGAAGTCATTAAGAAGCACCATAACCTGCTGGTAAAATATCTCCATAGTTAGACGTGTAGTTCAGAACTCACTCTGCATTAGGCGACGGCTGTAAGGCTAGCAATCTCAGCTACCTCGTGGGCACTGCAAGCAGTTGAAATCCAAATAGATGCCGTAATAGATATTAAAAGTCCCGTCAAACAAGTTTTTATATGTCTTTCTTTATCTAGGTGAAGATTAAGATCAGACCCTTTGCCATAATTTGTTATTTATACCTCCAAATTAAATTGTTTTTTAGGAGGCCATGAAATGTACGTCCTGCTCCTTCTGTAGCTGGCTCCACCCCCCCGGTTTCCAAAATAATTTGATGGGCAGAGACTCACTCTTGCCATCTATCAGCAATCTATATCCCAGGAGTGGAGAACTGGGAAGCGGATTTTCTAAGTCGTCAGACTTTTCATCCGGGGGAGTGGGAACTCCATCCGGAGGTGTTTGCACAATTGATTCATCAATGGGGCACACCAGAATTGGATCTGATGGCGTCTCGTCAGAACGCCAAACTTCCTTGTTATGGGTCCAGATCAAGGGATCCTCAAGCAGTACTGATAGATGCTCTAGCAGTACCTTGGTTGTTCAACCTGGCTTATGTGTTTCCACCATTTCCTCTCCTCCCTCGTCTGATTGCCAGAATCAAACAGGAGAGGGCTTCTGTGATTTTGATAGCACCTGCGTGGCCACGCAGGACTTGGTATGCAGACCTGGTGGACATGTCATCTCTACCACCATAGACACTACCACTGAGACGGGACCTTCTCATTCAAGGTCCGTTCCAGCATCCAAATCTAATTTCTCTGTGGCTGACTGCCTGGAGATTGAACGCTTAATTTTATCCAAGCGGGGATTCTCTGAGTCGGTCATAGATACCTTGATTCAGGCTCGAAAGGCTGTCACTAGGAAGATTTATCATAAGATAGCAGGATTCCTAGGATTTTGTCCTTTCTCCAAGAAGGATTGGAGAAGGGGTTATCAGCTAGTTCCCTAAAAGGACAGATATCTGCTTTGTCAATTTTACTGCACAAGCGTCTGGCAGATGTTCCAGACGTTCAGTCGTTTTGTCAGGCTTTAGTTAGAATCAAGCCTGTGTTTAAACCTGTTACTCCGCCATGGAGTTTGAATTTAGTTCTTAAAGTTCTTCAAGGGGTTCCGTTTCAACCTATGCATTCCATAGATATTAAGCTTCTATCTTGGAAAGTTCTGTTTTTAGTTGCTATCTCTTCGGCTCGAAGAGTTTCTGAACTATCTGCATTGCAATGCAACTCGCCTTATCTAAGCCCCTGAAGATCATCCTACCTTGTCTTCACCTCACCGGGTATCACACCGATCCGTCCTGGCTCCGATATCTTCATCCAACCCAAGCGGGGGCTAGACATCCACTGAAGAAGTCCAGAAGAGGGTCCAAAGTCTTTATCCTATCCGGGAAGAAGAGTAGATCCGGACCGGCAACCATCATCTTCCAAGCGGCATCTTCTATCTTCATCCGATGAGGACCGGCTCCATCCTGAAGACCTCCACCGCGGACCCATCTTCATCCGGCGACGTCCAACTGAAGAATGACGGTTCCTTTAAGGGACGTGATCCAAGATGGCGTCCCTCGAATTCCGATTGGCTGATAGGATTCTATCAGCCAATCGGAATTAAGGTAGGAATATTCTGATTGGCTGATGGAATCAACCAATCAGAATCAAGTTCAATCCGATTGGCTGATCCAATCAGCCAATCAGATTGAGCTCGCATTTTATTGGCTGTTCCGATCAGCCAATAGAATGCGAACTCAATCTGATTGGTGTAATTAGTTTAAAATTGTTGTAATATTTTTCTTATGTTTGTAAATATTTTTTTATTTTTTGTAACTTAGTTCTTTTTTATTTTTTGTACTTTAGTTTAGGTTAGGATTTATTTTACAGGTAAATTTGTAATTATTTTAACTATTTTAGCAATTAAATAGTTCTTAACTATTTAATAGCTATTGTACCTGGTTAAAATAATTACAAAGTTACCTGTAAAATAAATATTAATCCTAAAATAGCTATAATATAATTATAATTTATAGTGTAGCTATATTAGGATTTATTTTACAGGTAAGTATTTAGCTTTAAATAGATATAATTTATTTAATAAGAGATAATTAATTTCGTTAGATGTAAATTATATTTAACTTAGGGGGGTGTTAGTGTTAGGGTTAGACTTAGCTTTAGGAGTTAATACATTTATTAGAATAGTGGTGAGCTCCAGTCGGCAGATTAGGGGTTAATAATTGAAGTTAGGTGTCGGCGATGTTAGGGAGGGCAGATTAGGGGTTAATACTATTTATTATAGGGTTAGTGAGGCGGATTAGGGGTTAATAACTTTATAATAATAGCGGTGCGGTCCGCTCGGCAGATTAGGGGTTAATAAGTGGAGGCGACGTTGAGGGGGCAGATTAGGGGTTAATAAATATAATATAGGGGTCGGCAGTGTTAGGGGCAGCATATTAGGGGTACATAGCTATAATGTAGCTGGTGGCTCTTTGCGGTCGGCAGATTAGGGGTTAATTATTGTAGGTAGCTGGCGGCGACGTTGTGGGGGGCAGATTAGGGGTTAATAAATATAATATAGGGGTCGGCGTTGTTAGGGGCAGCAGATTAGGGGTACATAAGGATAACGTAGTTGGCGGTCGGCAGATTAGGGGTTAAAAAAATTTAATCGAGTTGCGGCGATGTGGGGGGACCTCGGTTTAGGGGTACATAGGTAGTTTATGGGTGTTAGTGTACTTTAGAGCACAGTAGTTAAGAGCTTTATGAACCGGCGTTAGCCCAGAAAGCTCTTAACTACTGACTTTTTTCTGCGGCTGGAGTTTTGTCGTTCGAATTCTAACGCTCACTTCAGACATGACTCTAAATACCGGAGTTAGAAAAATCCCATTGAAAAGATAGGATACGCAATTTACGTAAGGGGATCTGCGGTATGGAAAAGTCGCGGCTGAAAAGTGAGCGTTAGACCCTTTTTTGAGTGACTCCAAATACCGGAGGTAGCCTAAAACCAGCGTTAGGAGCCTCTAACGCTGGTTTTCACGGCTAACGCCAAACTCTAAATCTAGGCCTAAGATTGTTACTAATAAGAATATTAATCAGGAAATTGTTGTTCCTTCTCTGTGTCCTAATCCTTCCTCTAAGAAGGAGCGTCTGTTGCACAACTTGGACGTGGTTCGTGCTTTGAAATTTTACTTGCAAGCGACCAAAGATTTCCGTTGAACATCTTCTCTGTTTGTTGTCTATTCTGGAAAGCGTAGAGGTCAAAAAGCTACGGCTACCTTTCTTTCTTTTTGGCTGAAAAGCATCATCCTGAAAGAATTACAGCTCACTTTACTAGAGCGGTGGCTTCCACATGGGCTTTTAAAAATGATGCTTCTGTTGAACAGATTTGTAAGGCTGCGACTTGGTCTTCATTTCATGCCTTTTCCAAATTTTACAAATTGATACTTTTGCTTCTTCGGAGGCTATTTTTGGGAGAAAAGTTCTTCAAGCAGTGGTGCCTTCTGTTTAAACATCTGTCTTGTCCCTCCCGTTCATCCGTGTCCTATAGCTTTGGTATTGTATCCCACAAGTAAAGGATGAATCCGTGGACTCGTCGTACCTTATAGAAGAAAAGTAAATTTATGCTTACCTGATAAATTAATTTCTTCTATGGTACAACGAGTCCACGGCCCGCCCTGTCATTTTAAGACGGATTATATTTTTTTTATTTTAAACTTCAGTCACCTCTGCACCTTTTAGTTTCTCCTTTTTCTTCCTGTACCTTCGGTCGAATGACTGGGGCGTGGAGCTAAGGGAGGAGCTATATAAACAGCTCTGCTGTGGTGCTCTTTGCCACTTCCTGTTAGCAGGAGGATAAAATCCCACAAGTAAAGGATGAATCCGTGGACTCGTCGTACCATAGAAGAAATTAATTTATCAGGTAAGGAAAAATTTACTTTTTTCTTCGTTCTCTTGCTATCTTTATTTAAAAAGCAGGAATGTAATTCCTGCATGGCCCCAGCTAGTCCTTATGTTTTTTTTAATTTTTTTTTTTTATATGAGAATTTGCACCCACCTATCTGACCAGCAAATAAAGTTTGGAAATGAAATAAATACTTCTATGTAATCAAACTGCAAATGATTAAAGTATTGTTAGGATATTTGTCCCTACAGAATGTGTATGTAATAGTCTTATATGTACCACAATTTAAAATAAATATATATTTTAGCATTCTGGATAATTGTAAAACAGAACCCTAAATAAGAATTTTCCGGAACTTTCTTTCATGTGCTCCCAAAGTATAATTAGGATAAGACAATGCCAGGCATACATTGATATTGAAAATGCAATTTATTAACAATAGTGAACCTGTTATAAAGAGCATCCGAAAATGCAATCAGCAATAATAAAAACATAATGACAAATGAACTGTTTAGTAAATGTATGCTATGTGATAAGTGTTGCAAGTGTGACAATAAATTAAGCAAACCTATTTCCTAATACATCAATAACTCAGTATCGCATACTTGGATTATGCAAAGCAAAATATAGAGAAAGCTTTTGCAATACTTTTTTCCCCCCTAAAAATGCCAAGCAGAACTATAAATGCACAAGTGTCTGTGTGAAGTAGGTTGGAAATAAAAAATCTTACAGTTAGAAGTTAACCTTAGACTATGTTAAACTATGTTTAATGCGTTTAGAAATGTATTGGGGGAAAATACTGTAGTATGAAACATTTTAGTATAATTTTTTACTACAACTTCACTATATCGGGGTTGGCTGCACTGGGGGTACGGGGGCTGGGCCAGTCTTCAAAAACTTCCAGGGCCGATCTGATTTCCCAGAGCAAATATCAAAACTTAAATAGACTCACTGAAAAACACTGGCTTTACACAAGTGGACAAGACTTAGCCATTTGCAGAAGGTGGACCATTATGTGTATGTGTTGTAAATAAACGGAGGGGCTGCAGTAGTGAAAGCCAGGTACAAGCACTTGCCTTGTGGCGCCCCAGCCTTTGGCTTCTAGCATTATATGGAAGAAAAACATGCAAGAGTTATTTGCACCTTGTATTATTGGAATTAAAATAAAATAAATCTGCTTATAACATCATACAGAATAGCACTGACAAACATACTCCCAGAACATGCCTATATTTAGTGGGTTTTATAGTGTTTTATTTAGTATCTAAAGACAGCTATGTGAATGCATGTGAGCATACAGTATACCTTTTTATGGTAATGCTTTAATAAAATCTCTTTGCTCTGGGTATATTCTAACAGGGTAACAAAGGAGGCGTCGCTGTGCGCATGTCTGTATATGGGCACATGTTTTGCTTTATGAACTGCCATTTGCCTGCCCATATGGAGAATGCTAATCAGAGGCTTGATGATTTTGAAAGGATGCTGGAAGCCCAGCAGTTTGATGGAGAAAGTGTGGGGAGTGTTCTGGATCATGAGTATGTACCCTGTAAATATATTTGTATTGTTATTATTTATTAGGTTTATTTGCCAATTAGACAATCATAATAAGCGTGTTTCTAGACATTATTTGTAGGCAGTTAGGTTATTTTATTCTTCTTTGATAAAATGCTTTATATATCATAGTTTAAGAATATTAAAGGTCAAGCCAGAATAACATATTTATTTACAGCTCAGTTATTTCTGTACTTCACGCGGCTAATTAAGCTATATACTTCTTTTACAGGCCAAGAATGGTGTCTTGCTCTTGTTACATTATGAATAATTCATGACTAATATTGTTAATTTATGTGTATCATACATGAGAAAGTACATTATTTTGTCTTAAAGGGACACTCAAGTCAAAATTCAACTTTCATAATTCAGATAGAGCATGCGTTTTTTAAACAACTTTCCAATTTACTTCCATTAACAAAATGTGCAGTCTTTCTATATTTACACTTTTTGAGTCACCAGCACTTACTGAGCATGTGCAAGAATTCACAGAATATAAATATATGCATTTGTGATTGGCTGATGGCTGTCACATGATACAGGGGTAGTGGAAATGGACATAACTTTGAAATGTGTCAGAAAAAAATCTACTACAGTACTTATTTTAAGTTCAGACTAAGTGCTATTGCTTTGTCTTGTTATTGTGTATTTGTTGATTATGCAAATTTACAATATTTACTATAAAAGAAATAGCAATGCACATGGGTGAGCTAATCACATGAGGCATCTATGTGCAGCCACCAATCAGCAGCTACTAAGCCTATCTAGATATGCTTTTCAACAAAGGTTATCAAGAGAATGAAGCAAATTGTTTAATAGAAGCAAATTGGAAAGTTGTTTAAAATTGTATTCGCTATCTGAATCATCAAAGAAAAATTTTGTGTTTCATGTCCCTTTAAGGACTGAATGTATTTGCAATACTTATGGCTTTTGAATCCACAAAGAAATACCTAATCAAGCCTTTTGATTGAATGTCACCAGGGCAGTTGTTTCTCTAGGAACTTGACATCATGAAGCTTCTGTGGAGATCTTGCACAAAATGGCTTCTTGGTCTTTCTTCACTAATTAGATTATACTTTTAAATCTCCATTTATTCACACTTGAAGAAATTGTCATATGGAGGCCCACCCTGTATTTTTCTGCATGTGACACTTTCCTGGTGTGTTTCTTCAGATTTATGATCATGAACAACCTTTCTCTTGTAACTCTTCAAAAGGGTTCTAGCTTGTGTATGCAATAATGCGTGAAAAGGGGATAGTATTTGCAATAAGGGAGGCAACACTGAAATCTTAAAATATATCCACTAGTATCTAAATGTGACTTTACTTTGAGTATGAATAAATGCATATATATTTTGTTTTTAAATTTGTTAATAATTTCTGTGGTGGAATTATATACAGATTATATTAAAAAAATAATCCTGTTTTGTTTATGGTGCTGTAGTCTTGTTTTCTGGTTCGGAGACCTGAATTTCCGAATTTCGGACTTTGGGATTCACTTTATTAGAGAAATGATAAACAGCAACAGATACCATCTGCTTTGGGAAAAGGATCAGGTATAGTAACATACTTTTTTAATTTATTTTAATTAAGCACGTAACAATTTTCTGCTAATTCTAAGCAAGATTTATTTCACTTGCTTAGTAATCTATTAAATCTAATCAATGTTTATAGCATACTTTAAAATACTAAAATGTACTAGTTTTTCTGAATTTCTGGGTGAGACTGTCCTCAATCTGACTTTCATTCAAACATGCTAAAAACTTTCATAAGTGGGATTACACTCCAGTCCACTAGGAGGGGACAAAAACACCCCTACATACAAGAGCTTTAACCACTCCCACATGTTCCAGAATCCCTCAGTCATTTTTTTCTTTCTTTTTTTTTTTTGACACCAAGATGACGTAAAGTGAATTCTGAAGTTCTAATCTATACGTTGTTGATAGGGGTTCTCTAACTGATCACATTTTCAGGCAGTGTAATCTTCTCTGTGTGGCCTCCTAGGAGATGCAGATTTATCTGCCAATCCCCTGGTCTACAGTGTGCCATCTTGTCATAGTGGAAGAAGTTACCTGGGCATGTAAAGGGGAGAAAACCTTTTTACAGTTTAGACTCTTGCTTTATCAAGATGTTATTTTTACTTGATTTCTGGCTGCTAGTCTGAGTTTCATTGCCAGGTAATACTCATTAAGCAGTTTATATAAAGGTCTAGTATGATTAAGTTGGAGTTATTCAGTTTTGGCGTGTGCCTTTTCGCTTCTATCTGTTAATGTTTTGTTGAGGTAATCACCATGACTATCCTTACTTGCTATGATTCCTTCCTTTTACCCTAATGCTACTAAAAGGGAGCAGCTCAGGTTTCTGGACCATCATCCTGAGAATTGGAAGGCAGATCTACTGATCATGTAAGCCCCTAATATTACTGTTTGCTTTGTAAATATATTTCTGTAGGTCTCCCTGCTAAGCTGTATATCTCCTATTCATTATAAAATCCTAGACAGGAATTTGCTGCGCTGTTTTTGGGTCAGAGTGATCAGGGGTCACACCAAACATGTACCCCTGGGAGTTCTACTGAACTATCTTCAAATATTAAACAAGTATATTCACCTGTTGCAGGCCCTTAGCTCATTAGGGGCTTCCCTACTGAGTGTCATTTATAAGGGGTGCATTGACGCCAGACTATTCCTCTTCTGAGTATTTATTTTCTCAGACTCAGGACCCCATGAAGGTTCCCATTTTCAGATAATGGGTTTCTTTTCAACAAGGTGTTAGTGTAGCTTGCATGGCGGCAGCTGTGGTCCTCTAGGAGCTTGTATATAGAGATGCAACCTTGGAAGAGATCTGGGATCATGTTTAAGTACTTAAGACCGTTAACAGCTCCATTGTGATTCGGCTGTGCAATTTGTGAGCATTACTGCTAAAAGCGCCACTACGACTGTGCTGGCCAAAAATGCCTTATGGCTTAAGTCATGGTCTTTATATGTATAGTTTCTAAGAGCAGACTGTTGTTGCCTCTCTTAAGGGTTTAACCCTGTTTCAGCTCAGGACTAGGTGCTAAAGATTTAGCTCACCTTACACCTAGATGCCTACCTCACTCTGGTCCAAAACCAAATAGGCCAGGATTTTTATTCTTGCCTCCAAGGATGCACCAACCAAGTTCTGTTTTGGGGCAGATTGAGAATTTAGAGAGGCGTGGGAAAGATTTATAACAGACCCTTTAGTGTTGGAGATTTTACCTCTGGAAAAGAGAAAAATTGATCCAGCTTGATTTGAGGTAGGTATTTCCCTGGTCCCCTGGGAAATTATAAGGCCAGGGTTTTGCTATCTTACTTCATGGACTTATAAAAAAAAAAAAGTTTTTGCCCAGGTCTAATATTAGAACACGGCTAAGGTTTGTTCTTCTTCAACATCTTTACAGTCCCAAAGGAGGGAACAATTTTTCCTATTCTGGAGCTCCACTTTCTAACCAAATTCCTGAAGGATTCCACCTTAAAGACAATGTTCCTTCACACTATTTTCACTTTAGTGCAAAAAGTTTGTCTACCTTACAACTAAAAGATGTCTTGTAAATATCCTAATTCCCATAGACCATGTGAAATTGTTTAGGGTTGCTTTTCTAATCAGGCATTGCCAGTTTGTAGCTCTGTTATTTATCCTTGTCACAGCTCCCAAGGTATGTATAAAGTTTCTGGGGGACTTTCTGATGGTAGCTCAATCCAGAGCATCTTATTAGCACCTTACTTAAAAAATTCTAGTCCAGACTCCCTCTCTTCAACAGGCTGCAAATCATTCAAAGGCAGTGCTTCACATGCCCCACAATCACAGTTGGTGTATACTTTTCCAAAGTTCTTACCTGTTTTTCAAACTCAAATTTTCCTTTTGGTGTCAATCATGGACTAAGTTACTATAAGGCTGTTTTTGATAGATCAATTAGGACCAAGTTTCACGCTTCTTTTGCCCAATTTCAGCACATTCCTCCTGCTTTTGATGCATGGAAGTTTTGGGTCTGATGGTGGCTGTTTCAGATACTGTTCCCTTTCCAGGTTTTATTTAAGGCCTCTACAGCTGTCTCTTCTTTGGTAGGGGACCCAAGATTTTTGGAACCTGTCTCAGCAGATCCTTCTGGATGATTAGAAGACAAGACAGTTGCTGTTTTGGTGGCAGTCTCACATATCTGTCACATAATCATAAAGGCAGAATGCCATCAAATTGATTTTCCACATATCCACATACTGGTAGTAAACATTGAGAGATAGTTTTTCTCATTTGCCAGCACCTACACCCAGAGAAGTGGCCAATGCATCAGGAGATGTACAACCAGAAAGTGAAACACTGGGGCCTACCAGAGATGGATCTGATGGCTTTGCTTGATTTTACAAGCTTTTCTGTATTTGGCACCAGTACTCCGGATCCTCAAGTGCCCTAGTAGTCTTAACCTTAGTCATTCATGCTTTTATGCATTGTTTAATGTACATATATTTTATAGCATATTATTAGAATATGTATGTAAATTGTAGGAGTGATTGTAAAAAAACTTGCATTGCGTCCTTAGGCGTGTTTTTTTTTTACTTATTTTGAGAACACGGTTGCATGTTTCGTAATATTGCAATTGCACAGTCATGCTTTACTTATAATATTGCGATCGCACTGTAGCAAACGTGTTCTATATTAAATTCAATTGCGCGTTCTCAATATTGTGGAAATATGAATATTGTGAATGTGCAGTTGCGTTCCCAAAAGAAGTAAAAAAAAAAAAAACACGCCTAACGTTTACATACATGTTCTATTTCATCTAACACTATACAATACATATGCATTAAACAATGGATATATCATATACCCACAATTCCCCAGCTCCTATAGGTGTATTATTGATATGCTTAATTCACTATTGTAATGTAAGAACAGGGATTGACACATGGGATTTAACAGTGTAAAGGGATCATGTACATTACACCTTAGATGTAGGTAGCAATGCTGCTTTGAATATATCGCTAGTATCAGAGAAGCATCGCCAGCCATATGGTAAAACACCTCTTGGTGATGCTGCCTTTAAACAGTAATGTCAGCCCTTTTGAATTGTTCGCCAACTTTCTCAACATGGCGACAGATCCCTTTTGAATATCTTACCACCTTGCAGCACTTTTGATCATCAGGGCCTAAGAGAGTATCTACAGATGCTATTAACCATAACATGGGGATCCTCTCTTGTACCTGATTTGTGAGAACTCTGAGGAGCCACTCTGCGCATCTTTGATGTGTTTAGAGCTCTCTTTCTCTGTTGAACTTACTAAGCCTTCAGACTTCTTTACCTTGTTTGTTTATTTCTCTGGACCTTGCAAGGGTTTCAGTTACTGCAGACTTTTCCCCCTTAAATCTATTTGAGCTCATTCCACTAGAGCAGTTTTGACATGTATGCCTTTGTTCTTTGGTATCTTTTGTTGAAAAACAGTGATGTAAGCTTAGGAGTGTGCATATGTCTGGAACACTATATATGGCAACTGTTTGCACGGTTGTTATCCATTTGGAAGAGCACTAGATGGCAGCACTATTTATTGCCATTATAGTGCTCCAGACACCTACCTAGGTATCTCTTCAACAAAAAATACAATGGGAACAAAGCAATTTTGATAATAGAAGTACAAATTGCTTTTTTATTTATTTTTAAATTGTATGCTCTGTCTAAAATAACAAGTTATTTGTTAGAAGCAGATCTATGTTACATAAATGCTATGTCCATTCCCTCTATATCACTGCTTACATGTTGGTTTGTAAATCTGAGTTAAATTGTGATTTTTTTACATGTTGCTTGCATCTATCCCACTGATAATGAAGGCTCTTTCTAGACCCCATAGAGTAGACCCCATCAAGGATACAGCTGGTGCTTGTAGGGAATCTCATCTTCTGCTACTTTATTCTTTTATAGTTCTTTATTTTACCCTTCTCCTTCCTTTACTCCTCTCCTTGCTCTACAAAGATAACTGGACACAAAAGTTACCTTATATCATATGAACATCTCTATGTAAAAAAGGAAGATATTTAACTTTAAATGTCTCACAAGAGCCAATCTGCTTCATTGGTGCTGAGTTCACATTTGCTTTACTGTGATCTCCTGGGATTTTACTGATATTTCTTGAGATTTAATAGTAAACTACCTCAAACTGAGGAGGAAAATAAGGTGACTGTGCCTGCCGATATCAGATGCACGCGACCTTGCAAGTCCTAGGACTAGCATCTTGATTGGCTTCTTAAGGTTCATTTACGAAAGGATGTGGCTACTGAGGGAATTTTAAGGTAAAATATCTTCATTTTTTTACATAAATGTGTTAAGGTGATATTTACTAATCTAGATTTTTTTTCAGTTATGCTGCATCACTTTCAAGTAATGAAACACTTTGTAATCATGTCTCTTTAAGGGTAACGGGCATCTTTGATTTGTTTCAGTGAATAATGGGGGGAGGGGGGAGAATAGAGAGAGGGAGATAAATAATGTTTTATTTTGTTTCTAGTTAAATATTGCCAAGAAGAAAGAAACATTTCTTCAAGGATTTTTAGAAGGCCCTCTGAAATTTAAGCCTACATACAAATTTGATCTGAATTCTGACGTTTATGACACCAGGTAAAGGAAAAGGAAACGTACTGGTAATATGTAATACAATAATAACATATAACTTCCAATTCGATACACATTGCTGTTTGTTTTATTTTCAGATGGAAGAAATCTCTGATTGGATTTAAGTAAGATTAAAACCATTCCTCTAGTATCCCAGACTAAATAGTAGTTTATTGTAGATTTCTAGGCATACTTACAAAAGCTAAAATATATCTTTTCCCCTAAAATCATGATACAAACATTCATATCAATAACCTGAAATCTTTAGTTTCAGTTCTCAAATGATAATGTACTAATAGCACAACTCTGCAGCTTGCAAAATATCTGTGGCTTTGAAACATTGGCTTTATTGATGGGGGGTTTTAAAAAGAGAAAATATTTGGTGTTGAAACAGCGCGCCACTTGTAATCTCCTTAGAGTGAAATTACAGCAAAAGTGGGCAAGATAAATAAGTTTATAGCAAAGTTGTTTAGCAACACATAATTATTTTATATTATTGTATCAAAGTGTTTCATTTCTTTTTACGATATTGTGATCGGTGTGTGTGTAGGGTAAAAAGGAATAGAGGCAGTGAATTCTGAAGTTCAAGCACAGCATTAGTAGTGTAGTATGAAAGTTGCATGCAGCCCTTAGTTTGCCAGTTGCAGTTATTTAAATGGACAGTAAACACTTTGTTATAAACTTGTTGTCTTGCTTCAGAATAACATATCAGCCATCTATAAACATTTTTAAAACAAATTAACATCTTGTCTACTTCAATTGCTAAAGAGTAGTTAAGCTCCACCCTCCAGTTGCCTTATTTGGAGGGTGGAGCTTGACTGCTCAAGTGCAGACAGCATAGCTAGCCATGAATTTGTGTTTAGTATAAAGTGCATTCTTTGCAGTTATCTGCTAACACCAGTTGGGGAAAGATATGTAGCAGGGTTAGTCTTGAGAAGTCTACTTTGCATTCCCAGCTCTGAGAATTAGAAAATGCATAATGTGCACAGCTATATTACATGAAAAGGAGGCAAATGATTACTGAAAGTTGTTTTACTTTGCATTACTAAACATATTATAAAAACTTTTTATATAAAAATCGCAAGTTGTTTACTGTGCCTTTAAGGCTTGTATACAAATAATACCAGTTTAGCAGTCATTTGATGGCTGAATAGAGAAGTCAATTAAAGTACAAGTCCACCTCAATCTCAGCCTGTCGGCATGCAGGGGAGACAGTCTGTAGGTCCTTCAGAGAGTTTCAAAAGAAGCAGAGACTTAAAATAATATTCCTAGAGAGTGGTGCAGTAATAGAGTTAAAATATTAACAGTTTCTCTTTGCACAAGCCTCAGATTAAAAGACTCTATGTAAAATAGGTGGAGATACAAATAACATGAACATAAATGTTCTTAGAATTTCTGAGCACTATTCACGTCATTATTAATTTGGACCTCACAAATCTAATTATTTTAACCTTTTAGCTGCACATGACGAGAACAGGTCGTCGTGTAAATTGCTGCCTGTGAGTGCACGACAACCCATTTGTCATGAAGGGGAATCGCCAATTACAGTATCAGATTGGCGATTCCCCCACACTGTAGTGGCATAGGGGGCGCCACTCACAGAGCTACATCAGAGTGCCGGTGATGTCACCACAAATGTGCATGGTGACATTACAGAGGGGGCAGGCCGCAGTATGACAGACAGGTAAGGTATCTGGACAATTTAGTAAGATAACTACAGTAACAGCAGTGGTCACATGGTCATTATCAATATCATTTATTAAAATCCTACCAAAAATTGTTTTTTTTGTTTGTTTTTTTACAGTTTTTGCTGCAGCTATTCCGTATTCCATGAAATATGAATATAATAATGGTATATTCTGAATCTGCTGGTCCTGCTGAAAAAAACAATATATAATTTGTGTGGGTCACTCACTGAATTTTGTCTTACAATAGCATTTAAATATAGTAATAAAAAAATGGCTTAGCACTGGGGTGTGAAAGGGTTAATATCTTGTCTAAGTGTCCCGTTGACATTTTTGCAAGTGAACATGCAAGGGGATTGCCAATTTGTTTCAAAATGCACAGATGTTTTCAAGCCACTAAAAAAAGAATCTGTTCTCATGTAGTTTTTTTCTTATCATTTTGTCTGGTAGAAAGTAGAATGTTGCATGTCCCCTCATAACTGCTTGTTCATTCCTATTTGTCTGTTGTATCAGTGCGTCTGCTTTATAAACAAATCAGTAGGTTTTTAACTAATGTTCCTGCTAAATTCCATTTTATTCCTTTGATATAATTTCTAAAGTTTTAGTGTACTAAATCTAGTCCTACATTACAAAGCCTTGCATGACTGTTCTTAAAAGACTGTCACTCACTACACTATATTCTGGCTGCTAGTGTGACCGAATACTCTACAGTGAAACACATGTTCAGTCCTTTTTAACTTCTTTTCTGCTCACAATAAGAAATACAAAATGTAAAAGCTATTTTTTTTATATTGTTTCAGTCACACCAGACTTTTTCATTTAAGTATTTACTAAAATGTGTGCAAATGTAACTTTTTTTTTGTAGTGTAACTAATATTGCATTATCTTTATTTAGTTTAAGTGTAAATTAGTAATAATACTACTTCCAAAATACATAATTTTAAAGGAGGATGGGGGTCTACAAAGAGAGTGGAGTATTTGTCTGTTAAGCCCGTCTTGCTGGTACATGAGGGTTTCTCTCTTATTCTAGTGGGCTTTACTAGTAAATAGTAATGTGTTGTATTAGTAAATTCCCAAAGAAGAACTCTTACATTTTGGCTCCGTCCCCAAACTGTAAAAAATACACAGAAGTCAAAATTATGCTCCAGAGCCTACCTTAGTAAGTTCTAATGAAAGGACCTTTGTTCAAACAAAGGATACCAAGAAAAAGATATAAATTTGATAAGAGTATACAATTTATAAGGTGTTTGATTACAACTGACTTTATTGTGTTTCATTTTTTTGTTTTGTCCAAACACATTTTAGTGGAAAGAAGCGTAAACCAGCCTGGACAGATCGCATTCTTTGGAAATTAAAAAATACTTCAGAAAGTGAGCAGGAAGATTCTGTTGGCTCAGAATTTGAGAAAATATTAAAAGTGAATCTGGAAAAGTACACCAGTAATATGAGCTATGGTATCAGTGATCACAAACCTGTAATAGGCACCTTCACTGTACAGGTATTGTATCTGCATACTGTACATATAGAATTCGCAATGCTCTGTTTTAGCAAGTTTTTCAAATTAGAAGAATTTGCACAAAATGCTATAGTTTGGAAAGCCCCAAAATAATATACATTAGCAATTGTTTACATGTACTTCAATACATTAAAGGGTTATGAAACCCAGCATTTTTATGTCATGATTCAGATAGAGCATGCAATTTTAAGCAACTTTCTAATTTACTCCTATTTTCAATTTGTCTTCGTTCTCTTGGTATCTTTATTTGAAAAAGCATGAATGTAAGCTTAGGAGCCAGCCCATTTTTGGTTCAGGACCCTGGGTAGTGTTTGCTGATTGGGGGCTACATTTGTAAATTAGAAAGTTTTATCAAATTGCATGCACTATCTGAATCATGAAAGACACACTGCAGTAATATTTCGTCTTCCAAGTGAATGATTCTCAACCTTTGCCTTACATTCATCTTTAGTGAGAAAATATGTAGACTTTATGCATTGGTGTGTGCATGTTAGTGCATATTGCTGAGTAAGAGAGCATGTAATGGCAAGTGTGAACGCAGTACTTCTTGATAACTGAACATACAGGGTTTAAGTCCACAGATTTTGTTGTATTAATATGCATGTCTTTCCATTTTTATTTGGTTTATCCAAGAATTAAAAGGCAAATTATAATGTATCTTTCTCTTTAGATGAAACCTCTAATTCTCACACCTTCAGTGTTACTAAAGCCCGAAGGCGAGTGGAACGCTGACCATGATTCTCTGATCAGCTATTCAGTATCGGATGATTTTCCCAGCAGTACCTGGGACTGGATTGGGCTTTATAGGGTATGTTTTTTTATCTTTGACACTCACTTATATGCCGCCTCAGAATTGCCTTAACTTATCTTTGTCCCTTACATTTTTCTAAAACATACAGATAATTTAAACTATTTCTTCATAGAAAATAAATGGATCACTTCCTGTTATCCCTTGAGATAAAGATGTATTAAAACATAGGGACACATTGCTAAACTGCAGGTTGATCAGTGGTAACAATGGCAGGATGCAAAGAGCAAGGGTTATAGGGGGACACCTGTAGGTCAAAAACCAGAGAAGAAAATGGACTGTCTAATTTAGAGATTGATGGATTTACAGGGACTTGTTATAGAGGTTATCAGCAGCTTTTTACTGGGAAAGGGTATAGGTATCAAATAAACCCAAGTAAATAGTGCTTAGATAAAGTGCAGTAACATACTTTAAAAAGAAATAATTATGTTAATAAAATGTTACTTGATTAGTAAGTTCCTAGGGTGCAAGTGTGATAAAATAAAACTAAACCTGGGTGTCCCACAGTAACTAAAGTAATGAAAAATTGTCATTTGCAAATCTCCAAACAAAAAGTTCTCTCCTACGGATTAGAACAAAGATAGATGCAGAGGCCATCTGCAATAGATATTTTATTTATAATCTGTCTATTATATCGTTGACAAAAGCATATATTTATATATTATTATTCTTTATTTATTATAATTGGTATTATTCCCTTCCCATGGAAATTTACTGTGTAATTAAAATCTCAGTTTCTAAAATATAATTCCACCTTAACCCCTTAATGACCACAGCACTTTTCCATTTTCTGTCCGTTTGGGACCAAGGCTATTTTTACATTTCTGCGGTGTTTGTGTTTAGCTGTAATTTTACTCTTACTCATTTACTGTACCCACACATATTATATACCGTTTTTCTCGCCATTAAATGGACTTTCTAAAGATACCATTATTTTCATCATATCTTATAATTTACTATAAAAAAAATTATAAAATATGAGGAAAAAATTGAAAAAAACACACTTTTTCTAACTTTGACCCCCAAAATCTGTTACACATCTACAACCACCAAAAAACACCCATGCTAAATAGTTTCTACATTTTGTCCTGAGTTTAGAAATACCCAATGTTTACATGTTCTTTGCTTTTTTTGTAAGTTATAGGGCCATTTGTAAGTTTGCTATTTCCAAACCATTATTTTTCAAAATTAGCGCTAGTTACATTAGAACACTAATATCTTTCAAGAATCTCTGAATATCCATTGACATGTATATATTTTTTTTTAGTAGACATCCCAAAGTATTAATCTAGGCCCATTTTGGTATATTTCATGCCACCATTTCACCGCCAAATGCGATTAAATACAAAAAATCGTTCACTTTTTTACTAATTTTTTCACAAACTTTTGGTTTCTCACTGAAATTATTTACAAACAGCTTGTGCAATTATGGCTTAAATGGTTGTAAATGCTTCTCTGGGATCCCCTTTGTTCAGAAATAGCAGACATTTATGGCTTTGGCGTTGCTTTTTAGTAATTAGAAGGCTGCTAAATGCCACTGCGCACTACACGTGTATCATGCCCAGCAGTGAAGGGGTTAATTATGGAGCATGTAGGGAGCTTTTATGGATACTTTTAGCTTTAGTGTAGTGTAGTAGACAACCCCAAGTATTGATCTAGGCCAATTTTGGTATATTTCATGCCACCATTTCACCGCCAAATGCGATCAAATTAAAAAAAACGTTAAATTTTTCACAATTTTAGGTTTCTCACTGAAATCATTTACAAACAGCTTGTGCAATTATGGCACAAATGGTTGTAAATGCTTCTCTGGGATCCCCTTTGTTCAGAAATAGCAGACATATATGGCTTTGGCGTTGCTTTTTGGTAATTAGAAGGCCGCCAAATGCCGCTGCATTTCACACGTGTATTATGGCTAGCAGTGAAGGGGTTAATTATGTAGCTTGCAGGGTTAATTTTAGCTTTAGTGTAGAGCTCAGCCTCCCACCTGAAACATGAGACCCCCTGATCCCTCCCAAACAGCTCTCTTCCCTCCCCCACCCCACAATTGTCCCCGCCATCTTAAGTACTGGCAGAAACTCTGCTAGTAATAAAATAAAAGCTATACTTGGGCTTTTTTTTTGTTTTTGTTTTTTTTGGCATATTTACATATGCTGCTGTGTAGGATCCCCCCTTAGTCCCCAACCTCACTGATCCCCCACCAAACAGCTCCCTAACCCTCCCCCTCTGCCTTAATGGGCGCCATCTTGGGTACTGGCAGCTGTCTGCCAGTACCCAGTTTAGTAACAAATGTGCCTTTTTTTTAAAAAAAAAAAAAAATCCCTTTCTGTAGTGTAGCTTCCCCCCCCCCCCCCCAAGACCATCCCCCCATCCCTTCCAGATCCCTTAGCTGTTGATTTGTAACATTTTAAGATTTTTTATTTTAACTTTTCACACACAACTTTTCCGTAGTGTAGCGGTTCCCTCCCGCTCCCGCCCCGTGCACGCGCCGCCCCCCGTGCACGCGTGCGCTCCCGTGCGCGCTCCCGATGCTTCCGCCCCCGATCCCGCCCCCTTCTCTTCATCGATCACATCGATGGCCGCCCACCCGCCTCCCAGACTTGCTCCCACCCACCAACAATACCGGCCACCGATGTCCGGTGCAGAGAGGGCCACAGAGTGGCTCTCTCTGCATCGGATGGCCAAGGGGGGTTATTGCAGGATGCCTCCATATCGAGGCATCACTGCAATAACCGGAAAGCAGCTGGAAGCGAGCAGGATCGCTTCCAGCTGCTTTCCAGACCAAGGACGTACGCCACACGTCCTCGGTCATTAACTGTATTTTTTTTGAGGACGTGTGGCGTACGTCCTTGGTCATTAAGGGGTTAAAGGGCCATGATACCCAAATGTTGAAACACTTGAAAGTGATGCAGCATAGCTGTAAAAAGCTGACTAGAAAATATCACCTGAACATCTCTATGTAAAAAAGAAAGATATTTTACCTCAAAAGTTCCTCAGTAGCCACATCCAATTGTAAAGGACTTCTTAGCAGCAAATCAGTATGTCTGTCCCGGGACAGCTAAGGGAGTAAGCTTACGTGCACACTCATCTTATTTCCCTATTCAGTTTAAGGAAGTTTACTATGAAATCTCATGAGATCACAGTAAAAGAGTTAATGACCTCAGCACTGCTGATGCTGATTGGCTGCTGTTTATTTCTTCATTTTTTTTTTTTTTTTTTACCTGCAGCTGAGCAACAACTGAAGTATATTTTTTTACACAGACCTAACTGCTGAGCTGAGGAAATTGTGAGTTAAAATATCTTCCTTTTTTACATAGAGATGTTCAGGTGATATTTTCCTGTCAGCTTTTTACAGTTATACTGCATCAGTTTCAAGTGATTTAGCGTATGAGTATTATGTCCCTTTAAGTAAACAGACCATCTAGCTGTTGGTAATTTAGAGGCAAAAAATATAATAGATACTGATACAGGTAGAAAATACTGTCCAAACGGCTTGTGACCGGAATAGGTTTGGATTTCGGAATAGTTTGGATGTTGGAATATTTGCATCTGTAAAATGGGACAGTTTGGGGAGGGGATGGAACTAAGTGAAAACAACAATATCTTCTGTCATTTAAGCAACATTTACATGACATTATACAGCTTATACGTGCAAGCTAAAGGCAGTTTTATATCCTTTTTATACCTTTAGTATACAAAGTACCCTCAGAAAGATAGTACTGTAATCAGAAAGGTAATATTTGTTTTAAATAAATATAGACTACTATTTGCATTTTAGGAAACAAAAGAAACTGGCAGAGAAGATTTTGACCTACAGACTGGGAAAAAATAGTAATTTTGGATCATTTTAATAAAAAAAAAAATATCAATGAAAAAGTTTGGATTTCAGAATGTTTGGATTTTGGAATTCAGGATTTGGGGATTTGTACCTGTACAGACATTTCTTTACCTGTTACAATTTCTTAAATATGTAAAAAAGTACATCCTTTATTTATTCTTATTGTAGAATTGGTAGCATAAATGTTTTTCACTGTAAACATATGGTCTCTTTAAAGGGATAGGAAAGGCAAAAATAAACTTGCATTATTCAGCTATAGCATGTTATTTTAACACTTTTAATTTTACTTCTGTTTTCTATGTACTTTGTTCTCTTGGTATCCATTGTTGAAAAAGAATATGTGCACATCCTACACTAGTGGGAGCTAGCTTGTGATTTTAGTGCCTGCTCACATTTGTCTCTTGTTATGGGCTGACTAGATTTGTTAAGCTAGCTCTCAGTGTATTACTGCTCCTTCAGCAAAGGATATCAAGAGAACTAAGCAGATTTGACAATAGAAGCAAATTGAAAAGTTGTTCTATTTGAATCCTGAAAGAAACAAAATGGGTTTCATGGCCCTTTTTAAAGGGGTATGAAACCCCAAAAAATGATTTTGTGATTCAGACAGGGCGTATCATTTTTTAATTTGTTTCCAATTTACCTCTATTATCAAATGTGCTTTGTTCCCATGTTCTCCTTTGCTGAAGAGCTACCTAGGTAAGTACCTAGAGCACTACATGACAGGGAATAGTGCTGTCTCTAGTGCTCTTGCAAATTGATAACCTTCATGAAAAACTGCTGCCATATAGTGTTCCAGACACGTGCACGCTCCTGAGATTATGTCCCAGCTTTTCAACAAAGTATGCCAAGTGAATGAAGAAAATGTGCTAATACAAGTCACTTAAAAAGATGTTTTAAAATTGATCTATTTGAATCATGAAAGATACATGTTGGGTTTCATATTCCTTTAAGTAAGAACACGCACCGTTTTTATTAATAGAACATTTAAAAAAATAATATATATTAAAGGGCATGAAACCCAAAATTATTCTTTCAAGATTCAGACATTTCATTTTAAAAAACGTTCCAATTCATTCTCTTGGTATCCTTTATTGAAAGAGCTGCAATGCACTACTGGGAGCTGAACACTTTGGGGGAACCAATGACAAGCTATACATGTAACAGCGAGCTGCTCACGAGCCTACCTAAAAACAGAGAACAATGCAAATCAGCTCTTTCTGAATTGTTCTGTTTGAATCATGAAAGTTTAATTTTTGACTTAAAGGGACAGTCTAGGCCAAAATAAACTTTCATGATTCAGATAGAGCATGTAATTTTAAAGAATTTTCAAATTTATTTTTATCACCAATTTTGCTTTGTTCTTTTGGTATTCTTAGTTGAAAGCTTAATCTAGGAGGTTCATATGCTAATTTCTTAGACCTTGAAGCCCACCTCTTTCAGATTGCATTTTAACAGTTTTTCACCACTAGAGGGTGTTAGTTCACGTATTTCATATAGATAACACTGTGCTCGTGCACGTGAAGTTATCTGGGAGCCATCACTGATTGGCTAGACTGCAAGTCTGTCAAAAGAACTGAAAAAAGGGGCAGTTTGCAGAGGCTTAGATACAAGATAATCACAGAGGTTAAAAGTACATTATTATAACTGTGTTTGTTATGCAAAACTGGGGACTGGGTAATAAAGGGATTATCTATCTTTTAAAACAATAAAAATTCTGGTGTAGACTGTCCCTTTAACTATTCCTTTAATATATCTCAAGTTTAGGGTTTAAGAAATGAAGACTGAGTTTATAAAGATATTGAATTTTAAATCCTTCCATTAATTCAAAAAGGGAGTTGTTTGTGTCATTTATTACTCTTCCCATCATTTATAGGAACCCTCCTCATATTACTGTTTTTTATGTCATGATATTTTAACAAATGATTCAGCCATTATTGGTTAAAATGAGTAATGTAAATGAATAATGTGAAATGTGCTTCTTTTTTGTCCTTATCTTGTTTTCTAGGTTGGCTTCAGACATACAAATGATTATGTAACCTACGCCTGGGTTAAAGATGATGAAATTTCTTTTAGTAAAGACTGTAGCCAGGTCAGCAATTTCTTCAAAAACTTAATATTTTTTTCTGCATTATTTTAAAATCTAAAACCACCTTGTTTTAACAAAACATCCTACAAAGTCAAACAAACAATCATTGGTACTTTAAATCTAGACTAGTTTTTCAGTGAAGAAAGAATTCCTTAGACAAGGGAAACGTTTAACAAAAGGTTCTACAGAGGAATCGCATGTACCATATAATAATTACAACACAGAAAAATTATTCCAATACTATAGATTTTTTCTATCTGCTTTATTGGACTAGCATGGCTGCTCCAGCTACACAATTTTCAGAGTTAAAGGGACAGTATACTGTAAAATTAGTTTTTTTCTTAAAGGGACAGTACACTGTAAAATTGTTTTTCCATAAATGTATTTTAAATGACTTGTTATACCAACTGCAGAGTATAAAATATTTGAGAAATTGCATTTTCGGGTTTATTTGTGTATCTGAAGTAGCTGGTTTTGTGCTTTGAAACCACAGCCTATTACAATGGGTTGAGCTTCAGGTAATATCAGATCTCATTATGTTATCACTTTCATGTACACAGACTTGCTTCCTTATCTTATATATGTCTGGAACACCAAAGCTCAATACATAGAGAGAACAATGGAAAATTATCATTTTATTACTTAACTATCATGCCCCCACTGTGGGTGTAATCTCTTCTGCTGGCTGTGTTTACTTAGGCTTGTCAATAGGGTATACGCCAGTATCAAAACTTTCAGTATAGGTTGGGAAACCACAAGCTAAATCGGCTATTTCAAATGCTGAAATATGAGTAAAGGAGCTACTTGCAACCAATTTAATACACTCTAGCAGGTAAAAAGGATCATTGGGAATCATTTAAAGGGGAGAAAGTTTTTGGGTGAAGTGTCCCTTTAATGTATTTTCAATGACTTGTTATACCACCTGCAGAGTATACAATGTATGAGAAATTGCATTTTCAGGTTTATTTGTGTATAATATTTAGCTAGCTTTGTGCTTTTAAACCACAGCCTATTAAAATTGGTTGAGCGTACAGATATCAGATCTCATTATGTTATCACTTTATGTACACAGACTTGCTTCCTTATCTTATATCTGTCTGTAAACCAAAGCTAAATACTTAGAGAGAACAATGGAAAATAAACATTTTATTACTGAAATATCCTGTACCCCACTGGGAGTGTAATTTCATCTGCTGGCTGTGTTTATTTAGGCTTGTCAATAGCCTAGACTCCAGTATAGAAACTTTCAGTATAGGTGGGGATACCACAGGCTAAATCGGCTATTTCAAATGCCGAAATAAGGGTAAAGGAGCTACTTGTAAAAATGTAATACATTTCAGCAGGTAAAATGGATAATTGGGAACAATTTAAAGGGGAGAAAACTTTTGGATAAACTGTCAATTCTAATTACAAAAAAATAGAGCAGTATATATAATGAAAGTTTATTGCAAAACTGTGGGGGTTTTGTATACATTTTATACACGGTCAGTGTTTCACATCCCTTTTATACATGTTGACTCTGTTGAAGTGAATAGAGGGTGATTGTAAGCAGAGCGGTTGCACAGGTCTTTACAATATGGTATGGAAGTGTAGTATCAGGGATACTGTTGTACAGGAATATTCCCCTCTTATTTCTTTTATTTTTTACTAGTCCTAAAGCCCGGTCACACGGGCCATTTTTTGCAGTACAGCGGTCCCACGTCTAGCTCTCTCTCTCCCCCTCTCTTTTGTGCTCTCTCCCCCTCTCTCCCCTTCTCTTTTGCGCTCTCTCCCCCTCTCTTTTAAGCTCCCTCTCCCCCTCTCTTTTGCGCTCTCTCTCTCCCCCCTCTCTTTTGCGCTCTCTCTCTCCCCCCTCTCTTTTGCGCTCTCTCTCTCCCCCCTCTCTTTTGCGCTCTCTCTCTCCCCCTCTCTTTTGCGTTCTCTCTCCCCCCTCTCTTTTGCGTTCTCTCTCCCCCCTCTCTTTTGCTCTGTCTCTCCATCCCTCTCTTTTGCGCTCTCTCTCTCCCCCTCTCTTTTGCGCTCTCTCTCTCCCCCCTCTATTTTGCTCTGTCTCTCTCCTTTTTTTTGCTCTGTCTCTCTCCTTTTTTTTGCTCTTTCTCTCCATCCCTCTATTTTGCTCTTTCTCTCCATCCCTCTCTTTTGCTCTCTCTCCCCCCTCTCTTTTGCTCTCTCTCTCCCCCTCTCTTTTGCTCTCTCTCTCCCCCATCTCTTTTGCTCTGTCTCTCTCCCCTCTATTTTGCTCTCTCTCCCCCTCTCTTCTGCACTTCCCCCTCTCTTCTGCACTTCCCCCTCTCTTCTGCACTTCCCCCTCTCTTCTGCTCTTCCCCCTCTCTTCTGCACTTCCCCCTCTCTTCTGCTCTTCCCCCTCTCTTCTGCACTTCCCCCTCTCTTCTGCACTTCCCCCTCTCTTCTGCTCTTCCCCCTCTCTTCTGCTCTTCCCCCTCTCTTCTGCTCTTCCCCCTCTCTTCTGCACTTCCCCCTCTCTTCTGCACTTCCCCCTCTCTTCTGCTCTTCCCCCTCTCTTCTGCTCTTCCCCCTCTCTTCTGCACTTCCCCCTCTCTTCTGCACTTCCCCCTCTCTTCTGCACTTCCCCCTCTCTTCTGCTCTTCCCCCTCTCTTCTGCTCTTCCCCCTCTCTTCTGCTCTTCCCCCTCTCTTCTGCTCTTCCCCCTTTCTTCTGCACTTCCCCCTCTCTTCTGCACTTCCCCCTCTCTTCTGCACTTCCCCCTCTCTTCTGCACTTCCCCCTCTCTTCTGCTCTTCCCCCTCTCTTCTGCTCTTCCCCCTCTCTTCTGCTCTTCCCCCTCTCTTCTGCTCTTCCCCCTCTCTTCTGCTCTTCCCCCTCTCTTCTGCTCTTCCCCCTCTCTTCTGCACTTCCCCCTCTCTTCTGCACTTCCCCCTCTCTTCTGCACTTCCCCCTCTCTTCTGCACTTCCCCCTCTCTTCTGCACTTCCCCCTCTCTTCTGCTCTTCCCCCTCTCTTCTGCTCTTCCCCCTCTCTTCTGCTCTTCCCCCTCTCTTCTGCTCTTCCCCCTCTCTTTAACTCCTTCCTATCTCTTTTTGTCTTTCCCCCTCTCTTTCTACTTCTCTCCCCTCTCTATCGCGTCGACCGCACCCGGCCATGCCCCCGACCATGCCCAGTCCCACCGGCCACGCCCACACTCCCGTCCGGCCACGCCCACTTTCGCAGCAAACAGCATGGATTGTCAGGTAAGGCCAGGTGTGTTTGTCCTCGTGCTGTCTCTACTGCGCATGACAGCTTCGGACAACACACACTTGGCCTTTTATATAATAGGATTCTTTTGACAAAAAGAAATGCACACTGGATTTTGAGATATCCACAAACAAATTAATCACAAACAGTTTATATTAAAGGGACAGTAAAGTCAAAATTACATTTTGTTTCTGTTGTGCATCTATTAAAAACCAATGTATCAGTTCACAAATGATATTAATAAGTGTATTAAATTGTATTTTAGGTTTATATTAGTGCTGACGAGATTCCACTCAATGGAGGAGAATTTCTTCTTTGCTATTTCTGTCACAATTTGCAGTGCTTGGCTGGTATTAGTGAACCTTTCCAGGTATGTAGTGAATGTGGGGAAATGTCATCTCTAATTCTCTATTTGGTACCTTATTTCTTCTTGTCTATGGTTTGACACTCTCTTTCACTTCTAGTCTTCACTTTTCTAGTATTATAACTTTTAGATTATTGTATCAGTCTGTCTTCCCCTAGCTTTATCTGCTTGCCTACAATATGTTGTTCTACTCCTTTCTTTGCTAGTGTACTGTTCCCTGATAAAACAGGCTGTTTTATTGTTGTAATAAAAAAAAGAAAGTGCTATCATAGAAAATTATGCAATATGTATTATTAATCATTTTAAATCTATTTTTCTTTTTTTTTTTTACTTTTATTGGTGCAGGATCCATTACTTCCTGTCACAGCCCTACAAGGGTCTGTGGTCCACAAGAGGGCAAATGAGTACCTTTGCCTTTGAAGTGGTTGCTAGGAGACACTTGTAGCTCCAGTCATGCTCAGCAAGGGGCTTCTGCTTTAAAAATAATGTGATGATAGAAGTTAAGTTATAATGTCAGCTATGCAGATCATATCATATTATTGCATCCCATGTGCATTCATATGGCGTTGTCCCCCTTTCAGGCTATAACAGCTGCAACTCTTTGCAGGTTTTTGACAAGATTTTGGAGTGTGTTTTGGCTGAATGGGCAACCATTCCCTCAATGAGTATTTGTGAGGTCAGTCTCTGATATTGAACAAGAAGGTGTGGCTCAGTCATCATTCCAGTTCATCCCAAAGGTGTTCAGTGGGGTTAGGGGTCAGGGCTGTGTGCATGTCACCTTCCTTCACACTAAACTCGTCAAACCATGTCAATATGGACCTTGCTTTGGAAGCACACAATTGTATAAAATGTCTTTTTATCCTGTAGCATTAAGATGACCTTTCAATGGAACTAAGGGGCCCAGCTCAAACCCTAAAAAAAAGCCCAAGACCATTATCCATCAAACACCAGAGCCTCACCCAGATTATTCCATCAGGCTGCCAATACTGAAGAGTGATTTGTCACTCCAGAGAACATTTTTACACTGCTCCAGAGTCTAATGGGGACAGGCTTTACACCACTCCAGCCAATGCTTGGTATTGCGCATGTTGATGTGAAACTTGTGTACAACTACTTTGCCATGACAGCCCATTTTTTTAAGTTCCTGACACACAGTTCTTGTGCTGATGTTGCTTCCAGAGGCAGTTTGGAACTCTGTAGTCAGTGATGCAATAGATCAGTGATTTTTAACCTTTTTTTTGCCGTGGCACACTTTTTTACATTAAAAAATCCTGTGGCACACCACCATCCCAAAATGTAAAAAAATCACACATTGTAGCCTAATACAGCATATATATATATACACATACACACAAACACACACATACTGTATGTATTGTGCTGTTATGCCATGCCTCCTACAAACTACCCCTGCACTGGGAGTAAAAAACAAGCAAAGTTTAAAAAATATGTCACACTGTTGTCAGTCTGCCGTGGCACACCTGAGGATCTCTCACGGCACACTAGTGTGCCACGGCACACTGGTTGAAAAACACTGCAATAGATGATAGGGGATTGTTACATGCTTCAGCCCTACTGTTGTGCCTGGTCTACCACTTCATGTCTGGGCAGTTGTTGATTCTAGACACTTCCACTTCTCAATAATAGGACTTGCTGTTCCCGGGGGCAGATGTAGTAGGACAGAAATTTCACAAATTGACTTGTGGCATCCTAAGACAGTGCAAAGTTAAAGGGACAGTCTAGTCAAAATTAAACTTTAATGATTCAGATAGGGCATGCAATTTTAAACAACTTTCCAATTAACTTTTATTATTTAATTTGCTTTGTTCCCTTGGTGGTATTTTTGAAAAGCTAAACCTAGCTAGACTCAAACTGATTTCTAAACAGTTGAAAACTGCCTCTTAGCTCAGAGCATTTTGAAAGTTTTTCACAGATAGACAGTACTAGTTCATATGTGTCGTATAGATAACATTGTGCTCACTCCTGTGAACTTATTTAGGAGTCTGCACTGATTAGCTAAACTGCATGTCTGGCAAAAGCACTGAGATAAAGGGGCAGTCTGCAGAGTCTTAGATACAAGGTAATCACAGAGGTAAAACATATATTAATATAACTGTGTTGGTTATAAAGGGATTATCTATCTTTTTAAACAATAAAAATGCTGGTGTAGACTGTCCCTTTAAGTCACTGTTCCCTTCAGAATGACATATTGTACTTCCAATTTTTGTCTAAGGAGATTTTATGGTTATGAGCTGGATATGCACTTGTTAGCAGTGGGTGTGGCTGAAACACTTTGACTCAATAATTAGTGTGTCCACATACTTAAAGAGACATTAAACACTAAATAAATGCTAGATTGAATGATGAAGTCAAAGAAAAGATTCGTCTGAGAAGAACATGTTTTTTTTTTTTGTTTTTTTTTAAGTTTCATTAGTTTAAATAGTGACAAAATAGGTGTAAAGTTTTAGTGTCTATAAAACAATGGGAGCAGCCATGTTGTAACTTAAGTTACTTTTGCTGCTGTGGGCAATTAGGGACAGTTATTAATAGGTCACTAGAGTGTGCAGCCAATGGCTGTGTGGAATATAACAGTGTTCTGCACTTCCATTTCTAACAGGAACTGAAAAACTGAAAGTATATGGCAGAATTGTTTATATTGTTTATATATATATATATATATATATATATATATATATATATATATATATATATATATATATATATATATATATATATACCATTTATCATTGTATATTACCACTTCAAAGTGTTTAATGTCCCTTTAAGTGTATCTGTCCCCTGTATGCTGATATTGGCATAAATCTTCATTAAGTTGTTTGTCACTCTGGTGACAGATATAAGAATGCATATCTTCCATTAACTGTACAGCATTCTGAGTGTGACAATGTTCTCCCAGCAAGCAAGCAGAGAAAGATATTTGAGACAATATTCGTGGATTATGAATCCATGGAAAAGCAATTTAATTTTGAGTCTGATAACCTCCTTCTGTGAAACAGAAATTCAAATTTAATAAGCAAATGTTTATTTATAGAAATCAGGCTTGATGATGAACAAAGGGAATAGAATGTGTTCTAATTGTATTTCTAAAGTGTTTTGTAATTTGCATACACTAAATTGCTGTTAATTAACTTTGTTTGTTTTTTTATATTTATTTTCCTGTATCTGTCAAAGCAAATATATTTGTGAATGTTCTGCTCTGTGGACGTAAGCAAATGATTCTTCAGGTTTGGAATTTACACACAAGATGTCAGCTAGAGCTTCTGGGAGAAAGATTTAGCATGAGTGTTTGCATGTGTAGTGAGTAAAATGACTATCCTGATAGACTTCAAAGGAAGAACATTTAATTATTGCTTTGTTTAATTTAAAGGGACTGTATACACTCATTTTCATATAACTGCATGTAATAGACACTACTACAAAAAATATGTGCAGATACTGATATAAAAATCCAGTATAAAACTGTTTAAAAACTTACTCAGAAGCTCCAAGTTTAGCTCTGTTGAATAGGTTAGCTGTAAAACCCACTAAAAGTGGGTGTATAGCAAAAAAAAACACTCCCCCTCCCCATTCCTCTGCATATGAAAAGACCCTTTACACAAACAGGAGCACGCTGGAATAGGTATACATCAGTATGCTTGGTTAGGAGTCTGAAAATCAGAACAATGTTATTTAAAAATAAGCAAAACAATACATTTATTTAAAAAAAAGCTGTATAGGCTATATAAATGGATCATCTACAAGACATTTATGCAAAGAAAAATCTAGTGTATAATGTCCCTTTAACTTACCAACCATGTCTAGCCTGGGTAGTTTGTCCTTGTATTTTACTTCTTTACAAATTGTCATTGGTAGGTTTTACAAGGGTGAGCCAAGATAAACAGATATTAAATTATACTTCCTGTAAGGTGCATACCATGGCTACATTAACCAAGCTTTTCTTCCATTTGATACTGCTTTTTATCTAAGGTGTTGTGTTGCAGGAAAGGGAGGAGTTTTAAAGCAAAGTTAATTAAAAGTGTTTTTTTTATGCAGCTACCCAGTAAAAGTTGTCTGTTTCTTTAGTGAATGTTGCTTAAAAAACTGAGCCAATATATGGTTTACGGTAGGTATGATTTAATTTCCTTATTTGTGTTGCATTAACATTAAAACAATCTTGAAATTAACCTTATGGTTAGTGTCAGTAAGTGTACCTCGTCCAATTGTCGCCCCTCAACTGTGCACAAAAATGCATTTCCTGTTTTGCATTGTATTTTTTATTTCTGGTCAATGATCAAGTTTGAATTTAGTTTTAAGATCATATTGAGTGGACATTTTTTAACTTTGATTTCTGTTCTTTATCTAGATACGACCAGGTCGAATTTTGGAAGTAAAAGAAGGAGCACAAGGAATAGTAGATGACTTAACCAAGACGGAGAGTTTTATGGGCCCTGGCTTTTAAACTAGGCTGTGCTTCAAGTGATGCCTTCTTTGTGCTAACTCCTCCTTATTAGTGATGGTTATGAGCAGATGCAGGAAAGGGCATAAGCACTGCTCTGACCCTTTTTACAGCACTTCTTCACAATTGGCAATTTATATCCATTTTGTGCGCATTCCTCTTACACTGGACATCATAGGAAATATTTATTTGAATGAATCATATTGTTTTAACTTATTATAATGGCTGCCATGTGATAGATGTATTGTTAAAAGAACTAAGCAAAATGCACCTTAGTTACTTAGCTTTGTAGATTGGAGCATTGTGTATAAATGATTAGTTCCATAGGTTTGTGGATACCTAGCATGTTTACTTAACCCTTTATTTATTAGTCATTATTGTACATTGGTCAAGTTAATTTCAGTCCAGTATCAGCTGCTGCTTAGTTCCGTGTAAAGCATGTTCTGTGTGGCCCATGAGCTACGAGTCTGGTTCAGACCGCTTTTGAAATATTTACATATTGCTGCTCATTAGTTTCAATGACATCTGACCCTGTGGTTTTTCATTGTGTCCAGTGACCTTTTCCAGTGCATTGAAAGGCCGATTATGTGCAAAATATGTTTACAAACTTGATAAAATATTTTATAAACATCCATTTATTTACATTCCTGATTTTAAAAAGTTAAGCACATTGCTTTTAAATGATATCATTGCTATGAGATTACATAGCTGAATAACCGTTCTTAAAAGCCTTCTTTAAAGGACGTTCTTAAAATGCCTTCTCAAAAGGTAATACAGTTAATGTGCTTTTCTTATCCTGTATTCATATTGTGTTAGGTTTGTACGTCATGTAAAAATGACAAATTTACTGTGTAATATATATTTTTGATTTATGCCTTTTGAAATATTGGTATATTAATACGGTACATATGAAAATAATTGCTGCAGTTATACAGCTGGACTTAAACACCTGCTGAATTTTTTTAAATTGATTTGGAAAAGATTTTCAAGGATTTTGTTTTGTTTATTTATTTTTTAAAATCCTACAGTTGGAAACATTTGGGTACTTCCTATTTTACGCATGCTGTAGATAGGAGCTTTCTCTTTTTACTCTGTGGATACATTTAAAAATGGAGTATACACAGATTGAGTATGTGGATTCGGATCTTTTTGAGGATCCTAATGCGGAAGTAGGCATCCGCCTCTTTTCGGAGCCGTATTTATTCTAGTGAAAGATCACCACATTAAGATCTGGATTTGCATAGATACAGAAATAAATCCGAATGGCAGGAGCAGCCGCCTACTTCCACGTTCAGATCCTCACGAAGGAACCAAATGGACATATCTAACGCAAATCATGTTTTAATGTTATTAGATCATATCAGAGCTAATAATTGGCAGGTGAATGTGTTTGCATTCTTTTTCCATGCTATAAAAGAACCAAAGGTTGATAGTGCCTTGTTTCTACTTGCATTTGGCAATCACAAAATAACACATTGGTATGACGCACAAACCTTTGCTGTGTTTAAAAGAATAAATAAAAGTAGTGTATCGTCTGTCTAATATATAGAATGAACAGAAATTTGCATTTATCCAATATGCAGTATGTAATTATAATTTGTATTGTGAGCATTCCTTGTACTTTATTGCTAAATTCCTTTTTTTAATCTTTTTCATTGTAAAACATTGATTTTTAGACGTTATACTCATAATATGTTTTTGAATAAGAACAATTATAATTGTTTTTTTAATTTGACTTTGCTGGTTTACCTGTTAGTGAGTTTTTGTTGTTGTTTATAGAAGTATTAATACAACTTACTTGAGCTAAATATAGGCCTTAAATGCTTTTGCATATTTTGTTTTATTTGGGGCATTAAAATTACATTAAGAAATCATTCTCTAAACAGATTACACATTTATATAAATTATGTATAAACAGAATGGGGGGAGTACAAAAGAATAAGAAGTTATGCTAATCATATCTATATTTATGACTAATGACTTTGGTTACTAAAGCTGAAGGAACTGTAACCTCAGAAATTGAAGTTAAGCTACAAGAAAATCAGATGTTTTATACAAACAAGGGAAAGCGACTCATTAAAGGTCCTTTGTGTAATTAAAATTCTAATCATGAAAAAGTAAGATTGTTTAATAGCATCTTGTTTTTGGTAGGAAATACATAATAAATCCTTGTGTACAACCATCACAGATACATTATGACATGGCTACAGACGCCATGCAAGTATCACCCTATAACCAAACAGGTGGTCATTTAATCAACGGTGCAATCATAATCAGTAAATATTCTAATTGATACATGATCCTATCATTACTTGTGAAAAAAATAATGAAATTTTGTTACCTAGGAAAAAAAAGATTCTGTATTTACATATTCTACCAAATTTAGAAATATGTTGTTGGATTTATTGATACTCAGAAATAAAACTACACTTCTGAATGATTTCTTTTTTGTGTGTTATTTCCTAAAAATTTTTTTCTTTTCAATGACACAAAAAAGGTGTTTGAAACCCATGTGTGGGTTTAAAATTAGATTATTATCACTAAAAAAATCTATACTTATCTTAAAGGGACAGTATACACCAATTTTAATTTTCCTGCATGTAATAGACACTACTTTAAAGAATAATATGCACAGATAAAACGGTTTAAAAACTTACTTAGAAGCTCCCAGTTTAGCTCTGTTAAAAGGATTAGCTAGAACACCCACTGAAAGTGGGAAATATTAAGACCCCTCCCCCTTCCTCTGCATATGAAAAGACTCTTTACACAAACAGGAGCAAGCCGGAGTAGTATTCTCATAAAACTTCAGGACTTGGTTAGAAGTCTGAAAATCAGCGCAATGTTATTTAAAAAAAAGCAAAACTACATTTAAAAAAAAAACAAAAAACTGTATAGGCTATATAAATGGATCTACTACAAAACATTTATGCAAAGAAAAATCTAGTGTATAATGTCCCTTTAAATGGGAAACTCAGTATTTAAAGAGACTGTCAACACCAGAATTTTTGTTGTTTAAAAAGATAGATGGGGCGTATCCACGCAGCGGTCACTTTCTCAGGAGCTCCTGATGATCTACAATAATCTGCTGATTATTAAGTACCTTCTACAGCATCTACTCAAGATAAATTGCATTATAGAATCACGATATACTGAAGATTCCCTATCTCTAATATTCTGCTGTATTTGTGAATCTGGATCGGCTGACTGGACCCCGAAGGCCTATAGCAGTGGCTTCTTATTAGGCTAGAACCCCATCCCCCCCCCCCCCCGTTAACACGGGTTACTTGCAACTACAAGATCAACATTATTACATCAGCGACGACTATAAAAAAAAAAACAAATCTTCCTATGGCGCACCATCTAGATGACATATACAACAGATTTGAGCAGAAGATAGCATTGATACTAGAAAGAGGAGTTTTTGAATCACTAACAGAGCAGTACCGAGAGCTAACTGAAAAGATCCTAAGTATGGACAATACAGATAAGGGACTTTGCCTTGATGTTAAGAACCCTGCTTCCGTTGGCGAGCTAGAAAATTTAAGCGGAATGGCTATGGCAGTACCACATCTAATCGCAGCAGTGGAAAACAGTCTCATATCATTTCATGCACCAAATAACCACTGAACCTTAAAGGGACAGTCAAGTCCAAAAAAAACTTTCATGATTCAATTAGGGTATTCAATTTTAAACAACATTCCAATTTACTTTTATCACCAATTTTGCTTTGTTCTCTTAGTATTCTTAGTTGAAAGCTAAACCTAGGAGGTTCATATGCTAGTTTCTTAGACCTTGAAGGCCGCCTCTAATCTAAATGCATTTTGACAATTTTTCACCACTAGAGGGCGTTAGATCATGTGTTTCATATAGATAACATTGAGCTCACGTGCGTGAATTTACCAATGAGTGAGCACTGATTGGCTAAAATACAAGTCTGTCAAAACAACTGAAATAAGGGGGCATACTGCTGAGGTTTACAGAGGTAAAACGTGTATTATTATAACTGTGTTGGTTATGCAAAACTGGGGAATAGGTAATAAAGGGATTATTTATCCTTTTAAGCAACAACCATTCTGGTGTTGACTGTCCCTTTAATTCAGATCAAGCAACCACAGTTTAGAATATTGTAGAGTCAGAATTAAGGACATACGTCGTACCCTGTACTGCGGCTGTGTATCTTGGGTAGTCAGAGAGTGGGTCTTGCCTACAGTGATGAGACTACACTATTTATGCACACTTTACTAGTGCAGAAATACTATAATGGATGTCAACCCAGGCCAGTAATCGTAGGGACATGTCCCTTTGATCGCATACTTGTCTGTGAGCAGGATAACGGGTAACTCCATTCCAGGAGGTGGACACTGCAACCAGCATGTATTTCATACTGTTTCTGGATGCCTGCATGGGAGGCTATCCAGTAACAGTCAAATATGACTGTTATTGTCTATATAGTCAGCTATTGTACACTGAAAATGGAGATTGCATAGTAGCATGCTGGTATCAGGCTCACTGGGCAATCACTTAATGCCTCAGGAGTGAGGCAGTCCAGTGATGCCCAAACAAGTGCCATTTTTTGTTAATCATGCCTTGACTTCACCTCTCCCTTTGAACACATAGTTGAAAAAAAGTTATTTTAATAAAATATATTTTAATACATTTTATTTAAATAAAATTAATATTTTTAGCCTCAATGAGCTGTTGTAGGGGGTGTGGAGATCACGGCTCACTTTCACACATTTGGTGGTACTGTAAGATAATTTTCTCCTTTATGTAATGGAGTAAAAGGGCATTTTTAAATTTATATTTTAAGAACCTTTCACACTAACTCCACAGATTGCCCTTTTAAACGACCTCCCCAAAAAATCCTGTAAACTAACGACACATTTATTATAAATTGGTATTAACATTTCAAAGTCACTGGAAAACCCCATTCATTCCAACCAAACAGATGTGGCTGGACACGACCACCAAATGACTGTCCCTATAGGAATATGGCTTCTTGAAGGGTAATAAACACTTATACTTCCTAGATGTTACATTTTTATTGGCAACAGCCTCTGGCAAACAGCCAATAGTTTCTATGCACTATTCTTATGCTCGTCTACCCGCAGTATTCCAAAACTGATCAGTCGATGGGGCATCTTAAAATATTACTAGGTAGCCTTATTGAGACATTACCTTCTTCTCCCCCCACTATCCTCTACATTGCATACTGTGTCTAGACTTTTCACCAGAAAAAGGAAAGAACAAAGAGGCGCCAATATGGCCTAGTAACGTCTGTATAAAGGGTTATTCAGTATGGTACAAGATGGTACTCACAAAAGAGAAGCACCCAATGGTGCAGATGGAACAGACTGGATCAATAGCAGTGGCCCAGCTCACTGTGTGCCAGCATACAAGCACTCGATCAAATAGTCAGCAGGCAGGGCATTTATACCGGTCAGTGATAAAAAAAATAGCTACCATAGCCTAGTACAGTGGGGATAGGCAATAAAATAACACTTAGTGATTGCACTTACAAGATGTAGCGCACCTCCAGGTGCAGTAAAGACAAGCTGGGACCTCTCAGTCGCCCAGTAGACTGTGCTTAGGCGTTTGACAGGATCCTCTCAGCACCATACAATATAAGGGTCCAGATAAATCCCAGACGACAGCAAGTGTATCAAAAAACATATCATTTTATTAAAAACACAGCAACGCGTTTCTCAGCCCTTCAAAGGCTGTTTCCTCAGGCTATACAATGATTTAAAAAATGGATACACTTGCTATTTAAAACCTTCCTGGTCCTACAATAGGTTAATAGGTACAAACCCACCCCCTAATCCTCCTATGGTCTGTGTGCAAATATCCACTGATAGAAGAACAGCACCTGACCTCTGCTCAGCTGCAAGTTAATTTTACTAATAGTATCACCATAGTGATAAGATCACCCTGTCTCATATAAACACAGGCAATGCATGAACCTGTCTGCGGTGTGTATCTAAGGCCATTCCTAAATCCCATTGTAAAAATCACTACAATATGGTGAAAAAGAAATATGTGCTTGGGGCAATATATATGTAATGCATCAGAGGAGCTCCCTCTGTAAAAATGACAAACTTTTTAAGTAGAACAATGAACAACTGGGTCTATCTCGTGTATATATATATATATATATAAGTGTAATAACAGATATCTTAATTAACAAGTGAATCCCATAAAATATAAATTGATATGCAAACATACCAATTTGGGATATAGAGCGTCTAAAACCTTTTTGATCCACTTTAAGTGGTTATGTATGTCAAGCATTTATGGCTCCGAGTAGCTTAACAGGTATGTCACGAGGGTGTGTATGTTCCTATTCTATCCAAAGTGACTATATGGGCGTGCAAGAGGTATGACGACAAAACGTCACCTCCCACTGTCAGCCGCTTGTCGGCATTGAGCAAACAGATGATGTGAGATTGCATCATCTGTACATGTCACAATGATCATTAATTATCATTATTGTGACATATAAATGCGGCGGTTTCTTTCTCTATTATTAAGATAGTATCAACTATGACTCACGAGGGATCTGCTACAAGTCCCGCCCCCAGAGGTGCACAAACCTCCTAGCTGGAATGAAAACCACTAAAAGTACTCTCATAATACAGGGAGTGCAGAATTATTAGGCAAGTTGTATTTTTTTTTTTTTTTTTTTATTTAAATCTTTATTAAGTCATTGAAAAAGACATCAGGTTAACATTTCTTGATAAATATAATGCACAACATGAATTGAAACTTATACGAAATAAAGGAGTTATCGAGGCCATGTTATAGATTCTACAAACCAAGAATGTCTAGTCCATTCTGGATTATAAAGGTATGAGAATTCAAATTGTATGAATACAGTAATTAAAACTTGTCTAAATTTTTCTCACATAGCGTAAACAGATTTTATAGTTTTTAGATATTTGACAACACCAGTTTGTCAAACTTCATACAAATCTAAAGAAGAAAGAAGAAAAGAAGATGTTAATTTCGATAGAAAGAAAGGAGAAGAGACAGGTGAATTAGGGGGGGAATAGGGAGGAAATTGGGGAAGGGGAGAGAAAAAAAAAAAAAAAAAAAAAAAAAAAAAAAAAATATCCAATAAATTAAAAGATTATATTTTCCTTTGCCACGTTGCCAGCATTAGTTCATGTGTTTCCAATTGGTGCGTTTTTAGGTAATGGTATCTCTCCAGCAAGAGAACTTCGGAGACAGCGGTTCTCCAAGCCTCTACAGTGGGGACTGTCTGGGACTTCCAATACTTTGGGATGAGTTTTTTTGCTGCCGAGAGCATGATTAAAAGAAGTGGGCGTTTGCCCACTCCTTCTGTCTTGGGAAGGTCAAGGAACAAAATAGTTTTTGGGTCAAGAGGGATTGTGATTCCAAGAATCTCCGACATTTCTGTCAGGGTGTCTGCCCAGTATTTGAGTAGCCGAGGGCATGACCACCAGATGTGAAGGATAGAGCCCACCTCCCCACAGCCCCTCCAGCATGTGTCCCTAAGGCCAGGGAATATCTTGTGGAGTCTTACTGGGGTAAAGTACCACCTACACAGAAGTTTTAGGTTAGTTTCTTGAATTGTTGCCGAGACTGAGGATTTTTTAATTATTTTAAAAGCTCTATGCCAGGTGTCAGCATCTATGTTACTATCTAGGTCTCTGTTCCAAGAGTATGTGTATGAGGGGAGGTTTGCTGCCTCCGCGCTGGTAATTATCTTATATAGTTTAGAAATTAAGTGTGTTGGGGTTGTTATGGAGATACACAGCGTCTCAAAGGGTGTGAGTCCCCTGCCGAGCTTCTCTTTGCATCTATGATGGGAGACGTAGTGAATCAATTGATGATAATGCAGCCATGAAGAGAATATCCCTCCATGGGACTCTGCCATTTCGGCATGAGTCTTGATTTTACCGCTCTCTGAGAGAAAGTGAACCGATCCCACTCTAAGACTGTATGGTTGTAGTTTGGTGAAGCCTAGTCGATAGTATGGAAGTTCAGTATGTTCCAGGATCGGTGTTAAAGGGCCATCTCTCGAGGAGACGTGTGTGCTTGTAGATAAAAGTTTATCCCAGTCCGATAACACCCCTGCTGTGATGTTATAATTTTCGATTAATTTAGGTCTTTGTTGGTGAGGTGTCCAGGCTAGTGTTGCTACATTGTTAATTTTGAGAATTTGTCTGTCTATATGTATCCATGCTTTATCTTGCAAATTGTGCCCCCACTCTATTATGTGTTGAAGAGATACTGCAGTTTTATATGCTTGCAAACAGGGAACACCTAGGCCCCCATTGTCCCTCGAGAGATACATGGTCCTCCTAGGGATTCTAGGCCTAGCCCCATCCCAGATAAACTGTTCAAAGGCTTTTTGTAATAAATTTATGTAACCTGTCGGGAGTTGTATTGGAAGAGTTTGGAATAGATATAAAAGGCGGGGGAGAATATTCATTTTTAAAACTCCTACTCTCCCTAACCATGAGAGCTTTTTATTTTTCCAAACTGAGAGGTCTCTAATTATTTCGTTCTTTATTGTGCCATAGTTTAGTTTGAATAGGTCTTGATTGGAGGTGGTGAGATTAATCCCTAAGTATTTCAACTTATGTTGGGCCACGGGAATGTTGTAATAATTGCTTAAGTGTTGTACCTGAGTTGGGTTATAGTTAATGTTAAGAATTTCTGATTTAGTCACATTGAGGTGAAAATTGGAAATCTTGCTATAATTTTTTATCTCGGTGAGTAGTGCAGGGATGGATGTTTCCGCGTTAGTTAGTGTAAATAGTGCATCGTCAGCATATAGTGCTTGTTTATGTTCCCTCTCGCCTACCACCAATCCCGTGATCCCCTTATTTTCTCTGACTTTTTGGGCTAGTATTTCAATGGATATGGCAAAGAGAAGGGGGGATAAGGGGCAGCCTTGCCTTGTGCCGTTTTTTATATCAAAGGACTCAGAGAGAGTGCCGTTTATTCTAATTTTTGCGTTTGGGGAGGAATATAAAGCCATAGCCGAATTTAGGAAGGGTTCAGGAATTCCCATCATAGTCATTGATTTGCTCAGGAAAGGCCAGCACACTCTATCAAAGGCCTTTTCTGCGTCAGTTGCAAAAAGGACCATTGGAGTCCGCGACGTTTTAGCATAGTTAATTAAATTCAGTATCTTAATGGTATTGTCGCGGGCCTCTCGGCCGGGAATAAAGCCAGATTGGTCTGGAGAGATCAATTTTGGTAAATATTTATTCAATCTATTTGCAAGAACCTTAGCAAGAAGTTTCATGTCCGAATTTATAAGTGAAATGGGTCTAAAATTCTCTGGGCAGTTGGCAGGTTTCCCTGGTTTAGGAATAACTGTTATATGCGCTTCGAGCAGTGATTTAGAGAGTGTGGGTCTGTCTCTTAGGGAATTAAAAAGTTTAAGCATATGGGGAGATAATGTTTTACTAAGCAATTTGTAGTATTTAGGGGTATAGCCATCTGGGCCCGGACTTTTACCTGTCGGCATATCTTTTATTGCTCTTTGTAATTCGTCAGCTGAAAAAGGAGAAGCTAGATCCAGTTTTTCCTCCTCAGACAGAGAGGGGAGGGAAATATCTGTAAGATAGTCTTTCGCTTGTTCCTCAAAAGATTCCAGTTCTGACTCTGCGAGCGGGACAGCTAAAGTGTCTGTTAAATTATACAACGATTTATAATAATCCCTAAAGGTTGATGCAATGAGTTTACTACTAGTGACTAGGGTGCCATTTTTTGATTTGATGGAGTGTATGTAAGAGGATAATTGTTTCCTGCGGAGGGTTCTTGCTAGAATTTTTCCCGGTTTATTTCCCCCTTCATAATAATACTGTTTTAGATGAAGAGCAGTACGTTGATATGTTTTGTTTAAGAGTTCTTTAAGTTCTGATCTAGCTAAGATTAGATCCTGGAGTACCGAATTAACAGAAGGGTTTTGTTTGTGTGCTTTTTCTAGGGTATGAATTCTTTCTAAGAGGGACGAATGATAAACCCTGGACTCCCTAGCTATTTTCGAGCTTTGTTTGATAAAGAGACCCCGAATAACAGATTTATGAGCCTCCCATTCAATTGTAGGAGACGTGGCTGTGTTTTCGTTTAGCGAGAAATATTCTATTAGAGATCTCTCTATGTCTTTTAAAAATATAGGGTTGTCCAGTAATGTGTCATCTAATTTCCATGTTCTGTTGGTAATTGGTAAATCTGGCCAGAGAATGGAGCAAGAGATAGGGGCATGGTCAGACCAGGTAATGTTTCCAATGCTGCACTGTGCGGCAAGGGAGAGGCCGTGAGAGTCTATCATAATATGGTCAATTCTTGTATAGCATTTATGCGGAGGAGAATAAAAAGTGTAGTCTTTTTCGGTTGTGTGTAGGGATCTCCACAAATCATGAAGGTCTAGGTTAGTTAATGAGTTTTTAACTGTTTTTAGGGTAGATTTTGGAACCGTAGATACTCCTCGTGAGGAGTCTAAGCTTGGGTCAAAGATGATGTTGAAATCACCCGCCAGGAAGATCACTCCCTTAGCTTGGTCTAGCAGCAGATTCGTGATTTTTTTAAAAAATTTGGTTTGGGCTTGATTGGGGGCGTATATATTTAGAATAGTAAATTGTTGGCCATAGAGAGAGCCTGTTAGTAGAATGTACCTCCCCTCTGTATCTTTAACCATATGGTTTACATGTACGGGAAGGGACTTGTGTATGAGTATTCCCACTCCTCCTTTTTTGTTTGGGCCAGAAGCAAAATGCTTTATGGGGAAGTGGGGTAGATTCCAGCGCGGTTCTCTACCTTTTTGAAAATGGGTCTCTTGTAATAAAATAATTTGGCTTTTAAGTTTATTCAGTTCCCTAATAGCAATAGACCGCTTGCCTGGGTTATTCAACCCCTTGGCGTTGATGGACGTGATTTGGAAAGAATGCTCTCCAAATCTACTATGGTGAGCTGGCATGGTGAAGGAGAAGAAGAAAAAAAAAAAAAAAAAAAAAAAAAAAAAAAAAAGGGGGGGGAGAAGGGAAGAGAAGAAGGTAGTAAGGGAGAAGAGTAGCTAGAGAGAGCGAGGGAAAGGAATCAAGGAGTAGAGAAAGAAGAGAAAAATTAGAAAAACTTTGAAGGCTTTAGACAGGGGAAGTATCTCCATCTCTGACTAAGTGGGATGTATATCTGAAAATAGAAATATAAGCTGGCAAAAGGGTTGGTAGAGGAGGGAGGGGGGAAGAGTTGTAATGGGGGGGTAAGGGGTTCAGGTGGGAAGATATAGTGGGACGTAATGGGAGGGGTGATACTGGGAAGGGGTGAGGAAGGGTCCTATAGTTCTGGGAGCTGAAATGACCTCCTGATACAAGCCGTAATCTAGAGTTATTAAAAGAGAAATAAATACAAAAAAGAAACAAAAATATGTGAGGTCGTACAGGAGTTTCAAGATTCATTCAAACAAGGACACAGTTACAAACCTTAGAATATGTATATCAGTGAATGAACTAATAATAGATATTAAATCTCTATAGCATTGAAAAACATTTTACCCAGTCTCACATATTTGAAAATCTTAAGGTTATAAATGTTTTTTTTTTTTTTTTTGAGAACTCTCGTATATGATTTCAATTAACCTTAAACAACAGTGTGATTAGGCTCTATAAACATACTAGGTCATTTGAAAATATCAAATATGTAAAAATAAAGTAGAGAAACTCAGAATGATCACACATTCGTGCTATATACTTTCTCCAAAAAGGCTAAGTTCCTGTCGTCTGGGAACAGAGACAGTATAAAAGATGACAGTTCAAGTGATCTTTGGTGTGCCTTGTTAATGAAAGTCTGTGTATATTTTTACGGAGCAAACATTTTCTTACAGCACTCACCGTCTGTTTCTCAGGAGCCACTGATGACAAAACCTTACTTGGCTTTTGAGATTTAAGGTGTTAAAATCCAGTGGTCTGTAAGGAAAGTAGGTGACATCTTTCAGCGTTGAGTAAGACTAGAGCTTGCTGTATTTCCTGCTATCTGGTGTGACACAAGGGGTCTATGGCCTTCTTCATCGTCCGGGTTCGTGGGTAGTGACAGTTCCCTGTAAAAGACATTTGGATCCGAACCAGGCCTGAAGATGGCGGTTTTATTGTTGGATGTGGAGATTAGGGAGACAGGAAATCCCCATCTGTAGGGGACACCGTGTTTCTTCAAGGTAGAGGTGACATGAGAAAGTTCTCTTCTCTTCTGAAGTGTAGTAGAAGAGAGGTCTGTGAATAGTTGGATTTCTTCTCCGGCATGAAAAATTGGGTGTTTTTCTCTCGCTTTTCTGAGCAGATCTTCCTTATCCTTGTATTTTAAAAATTTGACAATTATGTCCCTCGGCGGGGCTTTAGGGGGAGGTTTAGGACGTAGAGCTCTGTGGGCACGCTCTATATGAATTTCTTCTGCAGATGGGTCGTCTCTGATAACTCTGAATAGGGCTTGAAGGTAGCCCTCAATCGCAGGAGGAAAGATAGATTCGGAGACACCCCTTATGCGCAAGTTATTGCGCCGTGTCCTGTTTTCCAGGTCTTCCAATTTGTCTGAGAGGGTGTGTAGTTTGGCTTCATGATCTTGTAAGCTGGAGGAATTGGAGCGAGCTTCTTCAGCGAGGGCTTCTTGATGTTTTTCCAAGGTGACCACTCTTTTTTCCATGGCCCCCAGATCTTTCCTCAAATCACCAAAAAGGGTCCTCATTTCATGGAGGACCACCTTTATATCATCCTTAGAAGATAGGTTTATTATGTCTCTTTTTGTAATGAAAGAGCTTGGATCTTGATCCGCTGTCTGAGGAAGGGGTGTCATGGGGGACTGCATCTCTCTGGCTTCCTCTGTATCTGAGGAGGGAATTGGGTCTTTAGGTTTTAGATAATGACTCAGTGATTTGGATGTGGAGATTTTATCACTTTTTATGTTTTTTTTGCAAGGCATCCCCCTCACATACAACCTGTGCAGCCTGGGTTTTGAATGAAGCAAAAAACAGTTCACACTATGTAATTGTGTGTTTAGAATGTCTCCTCTGTCTTCTTGGAAAAGAAGGAGATAATATAGATAGAAGGAAAAAGGAGTGTATATCTTTTAATTATTGTATTCCTGTCTGAGATTGTGTTTTGCGCCCCAAAAATATGCTAAGCGTTAATGGAGTCTCCTGCTGTTACTCCCAGCCCTGTGATTGACAGAGTTCCACAAGTTTTAACAATCGGGGCTTTTATTATTCAGAGTATCTTATCAGGCAGCCAGTGGAGTTAAATGTGGGGTCAGCTCCGTGTCAGCGGCTATGCAGTATTATATTGTGAGGTGGCTTATAACAGTTAAGGTGTCCGTGCTGCCACCGGAGATCCGCTTGTATCTGTGAGGTAAGGCGGAGTGATATGATGATGTGGTTAGGCCGCTCTCGACTTACGTGCTGGATGATGGTTCGGGGACAATGCGATCAGCACCCGCATTCAGCCTCTGTGCCCCGCAAGTGCTGCAACGATGATCCTCCGGGTCATCAGACCAATAGGCCAAATATCCTTTCTGGGCCCTCCAACAGCCCTGAACAGTCCGGGTCCTTTGCCGCCAAGTGGGCTACGTGTCAGAAGGCCGCAGTAAACAATATCACAGGGGGTAAGTGAAAGCTGAGCAAGTTTTGTCTCGCTCCGTGCCGGGTATATGGTCAGACCCTCAGGTGGGAAAGGGGAAGGGAAAAATTAGGTTTTGCCAGCTTTTAAGAGCTTTTTGACAGAGTAGGAGATAGGAGTCTTCCTAAAAAGCAGCCATCTTCTAGCGTGGCTAGACTCCGCCCCCAGGCAAGTTGTATTTTTGAGGATTAATTTTATTATTGAACAACAACCCATGTTCTCAATGAACCCAAAAAAACTCATTAATATCAAAGCTGAATAGTTTTGGAAGTAGTTTTTAGTTTGTTTTCAGTTATAGCTATTTTAGGGGGATATCTGTGTGTGCAGGTGACTATTACTGTGCATAATTATTAGGCAACTTAACAAAAAACAAATATATACCCATTTCAATTATTTATTTTTACCAGTGAAACCAATATAACATCTCAACATTCACAAATATACATTTCTGACATTCAAAAACAAAACAAAAACAAATCAGTGACCAATATAGCCACCTTTTTTTTCAAGGACACTCAAAAGCCTGCCATCCATGGATTCTGTCAGTGTTTTGATCTGTTCACCATCAACATTGCGTGCAGCAGCAACCACAGCCTCCCAGACACTGTTCAGAGAGGTGTACTGTTTTCCCTCCTTGTAAATCTCACATTTGATGATGGACCACAGGTTCTCAATGGGGTTCAGATCAGGTGAACAAGGAGGCCATGTCATTAGATTTTCTTCTTTTATACCCTTTCTTGCCAGCCACGCTGTGGAGTACTTCGACGCGTGTGATGGAGCATTGTCCTGCATGAAAATCATGTTTTTCTTGAAGGATGCAGACTTCTTCCTGTACTACTGCTTGAAGAAGGTGTCTTCCAGAAACTGGCAGTAGGACTGAGAGTTGAGCTTGACTCCATCCTCAACCCGAAAAGGCCCCACAAGCTCATCTTTGATGATACCAGTCCAAACCAGTACTCCACCTCCACCTTGCTGGCATCTGAGTCGGACTGGAGCTCTCTGCCCTTTACCAATCCAGCCACAGGCCCATCCATCTGGCCCATCAAGACTCACTCTCATTTCATCAGTCCATAAAACCTTAGAAAAATCAGTCTTGAGATATTTCTTGGCCCAGTCTTGACGTTTCAGCTTGTGTGTCTTGTTCAGTGGTGGTCGTCTTTCAGCCTTTCTTACCTTGGCCATGTCTCTGAGTATTGCACACCTTGTGCTTTTGGGCACTCCAGTGATGTTGCAGCTCTGAAATATGGCCAAACTGGTGGCAAGTGGCATCTTGGCAGCTGCACGCTTGACTTTTCTCAGTTCATGGGCAGTTATTTTGCACCTTGGTTTTTCCACACGCTTCTTGCGACCCTGTTGACTATTTTGAATGAAACGCTTGATTGTTCGATGATCACGCTTCAGAAGCTTTGCAATTTTAAGAGTGCTGCATCCCTCTGCAAGATATCTCACTATTTTTGACTTTTCTGAGCCTGTCAAGTCCTTCTTTTGACCCATTTTGCCAAAGGAAAGGAAGTTGCCTAATAATTATGCACACCTGATATAGGGTGTTGATGTCATTAGACCACACCCCTTCTCATTACAGAGATGCACATCACCTAATATGCTTAATTGGTAGTAGGCTTTCGAGCCTATACAGCTTGGAGTAAGACAACATGCATAAAGAGGATGATGTGGTCAAAATACTCATTTGCCTAATAATTCTGCACTCCCTGTAAGGCCACTATTTCTGCAAGAAGCACCTATTCTCAATTCATATAAATATCTCCCAATAGGTATAAAAACCTACTAGATACAGTGAATCTGTGATAATCCAAAAATATGTCTGCTAAGCCAAATTATACAATATGTTAAATATATAGAGAGATAAACAGTACCAAAAAACAAACAAACAAAAAATCAACCTATTATCCCTCTAGTGAGTGACCAATGTCGCAATCTATATAATAAAATAATTTTCTGCTAGTAGGTAGTGATATATACGTGAGAGACCACAATGGTCTATAATATAATATACCTTAGTGGGATATTAGGATATGAAAACATTTTTTTTTTTTTTTAAATAGTCACCAGGTGTGAAAAAGGTATAATGAGTAATTTATGTTACTCTAGTCCTAGTCTATTGCAGGACATATTATAATTAGTGTAACAACTGATTTTTGATGATAATATACCTACAAAGTAAATATCTTGTTAGCTTATATGTAAATAAAAATCCTCTACATTACAAAATGTTCACATGAGAGATATATATAGAAAAGATATAAATAAAATAGTATGAGTTGTATAATTAAGTGATAAAAGACAATGATGGACATCTTGTGGGACACACAGGTTGACTTCATCATCCAAATGATTAATTTCATTGTACAACACAATTATTTTTTATATCAAAGCACATATTATTTGCAGGTTAAAGGGACGGCCATAGGCACCAGGTTTGCCCCTAGTTTCGCGAATATGTTTATGGGACAATTTGAAAAAACAGACATTTACGAATCCCAATTTGCGGCGAACCTGGTGTTCTATGGCCGTTACATAGATGACCTATTATTCATAGTCAGAGGGTCACATACACTTATTTTGGACTTCATTGATCATCTTAATAAGAATGCTTTTGTAATTTCATTCACTCACAATATTCAAAAAGATAATATTGAATTCCTTGATCTGATTTTGGCCAAAGGCCCTGGTGGTGCAGTTTCTTCCAAAACTTTTTTTAAAACAGTGGACTGCAACAGTTTCCTTCAGCATGATAGTAACCACTATCATAGTTGGAAAAATAATGTGCTGTATGTCCAATTTAAGAGAATTAGAAGAAACTGCTCCACCTTAGCTGATTATGATGAGCAGGCTAGGGTGCTTGGGGATCGCTTTTTGGAGAAGGGATATCCTCAGGAACTGATTAACAATGAACTAGTTAGGGTCAGGGAGGAGGATAGAACACAATATTTTTGTAGGACCAATAAAGCCAAGGAAGAATTTAAGGAAAACAATCCCCCCCCCCTTTTTATTAGTAGATATAATTCCAATTATTGTGAAATAAATAGAATTCTACTGAAACATTGGCCAATTTTGACCAATGATCCTACACTTAAAGGGACAGTCTAGGCCAAAATAAACTTTTATGATTCAGGTAGAGCATGTAATTTTAAACAATTTTCCGATTTACTTTAATCACCAATTTTGCTTTGTTCTCTTGGTATTCTTGTTGAAAGCTTAACCTAGGAGGTTCATATGCTAATTTCTTAGACCTTGAAGGCCACCTCTTTTCAGAATGCATTTTAACAGTTTTTCACCACTAGAGGGTGTTAGTTCATGTGTTTCATATAGATAACACTGTGCTTGTGCACGTGAAGTTATCTAAGAGCAGGCACTGATTGGCTAAACTGCAAGTCTGTCAAAAGAACTGAAATAAATGGGCAGTTTGCAGAGGCTTAGATACAAGATAATCACAGAGGTTAAAAGTATATTAATATAACTGCGTTGGTTATGCAAAACTGGGGAATGGGTAATAAAGGGATTATCTATCTTTTAAAACAATAAAAATTCTGGTGTAGACTGTCCCTTTAAGACAATCATTGGGGACAAACCGAAAATGGTTTATAGACGAGCACCCACGCTCAAGACTTCTTTGGCCCCTAGTAAAATAGTGAGGGACAAATCTAAAACAATGGTGATATCACAACCTAGTTTTTTACGGACCATTCGGCCTGCTTAACCCCTGAACTGCTGGATTGCTATACTGTTGCTGAACTCTGCTTGCCTGACCACTCTGCCTGCTTAACCCCTGAACTGCTGGATTGATATACTGTTGCTGAACTCTGCCTGTCTGACCACTCTGCCTGCTTAACCCCTGAACTGTTGGATTGCTATACTGTTACTGAACTCTGCCTGTCTGGTCCTTCTATTGGTTTACCCCTGAACTGTTATACTGCTGGATTTCCTTTTGTTGCTGACTTCTGCCTGTTCCTGGTCTTTCTATTGGTTTACCCCTGAATTGCTATACTGCTGGATTGTCTTCCTGTTGCCGCCAAGGACTACCCTGCCTACTGTGAGTACTGCTTACCTCATTTTACAAACTCTCTCTGCTCTGGGATATTTCCTATCATTCCAATTGAGGCCGGGATAAGAAGACTACTGGCCAATTTGCTCTGATAGAGGAATCTCCCTCAAGCATTACGCCCACTGGACTTACAGAACAACACTCCTCCCAACTCTATGGTTTTATTGATAATCCACCCTTTAAGCAAATTGTTTTTCTTTTAGAAACACATTTTAATAATTATTTTTAAAGTTGTTACTTTAACAAGTGAATAGCTGACATGTTTATACTCATGATATGATTTATTTTGTTTATACAATTTCCGGGTATTATTCTGTTTGATAATACCTCCAATAAAATTTTGAAAAATTCCTACATTTTATTTCCTGCCCTTGGCAATTAAATAGTTAAACATAGTGTCAACATATCTCTAGATAAATACCCTGGGGTGGTGTCTAAATTCTACACATCTTTGTAGTATTTGGCCTATGTTTGCTATAAATTATTGGTAACCTAGACATATAGGGGCCTAGTTATCAAGCCGTCAACCTCAAATACGCAGGAATTCCGCAGCGTATTTGTGGCGAAGCTGATTCGCCTTAGTAAACAAAGGCTAGAGACCGGCAAAAGTAGAATTTTGTGACGTAAGCTTCGATCCGCCGGACTCAGTCCGACACAGATCGATTCTTACGTCACTCCAGATGTTCCGCACACAAGTGCGGCACAATTTGACTACTTTTGCTAGTTATCAAAAAACTAGCAGGTACGCTCGGCACTTTTCCGGCCCAGCGTACCTGGTTTTCAATCCGCCGCCCTGGAAGCGGCGGATCCCATAGGAATCAATGGGAGTCTGACCATAGCGAAAGTACAAGTTCGCTGCTGCCAGACATCCCATTGATTTCTATGGGAGATGTCTGCACCTAACACCCTAACATGTACCCCGAGTCTAAACACCCCTAATCTGTCCCCCCTACACCGCCGCAACTAAATAAAGTTATTACCCCCTAAACTGCCGCTCCCGGAGCCCACCGCAAACTACTCTATACATATTAACCCCTAAACCGCCGCTCCCAGACCCCGCTACCACCTACATGATACCTATTAACACCTATCCTGCTGATCCCGCACCTCGCCGCAACTAAATAAATAGTTTAACCCCTAAACCGCCGCTCCAGGACCCCGCCGCAACCTATATTAAACTTATTAACCCCTAATCCTCCCCCCCTACACCTATAATACATTTATTAACCCCTATCCTGCCCCCCCTACACCGCCGCCACTGTAATAAAATTATTAACCCCTAAACCTAAGTCTAACCCTAACACCCCCCTAACTTAAATATTAATTAAATAAATCTAAATAATATTTCTATTATTAACTAAATTAATCCTATTTAAAACTAAATACTTACCTTTAAAATAAACCCTAATATAGCTACAATATAAATAATAATTATATTGTAGCTATCTTAGGATTTATTTTTATTTTACAGGTAACTTTCAATTTATTTTAACTAGGTACAATAGCTATTAAATAGTTATTAACTATTTAATAGTTTACCTAGCTAAAATAAAGAGAAATTTACTTGTAAAATAAAAACTATCCTAAGTTACAATTACACCTAACACTACACTATACTTTAATAAATTATTCCTATTTAAAACTAAATACTTACCTGTAAAATAAACCCTAAGATAGCTACAATGTAATTAATAATTACATTGTAGCTATTTTAGGATTTATATTTATTTTACAGGTAACTTTGTATTTATTTTAGCTAGTTAGAATAGTTATTAAATAGTTATTAACTATTTAATAACTACCTAGTTAAAAGAAATACAAAATTACCTGTAAAATAAATCCTAACCTAAGTTACAATTAAAACTAACACTACACTATCATTACATTAATTAAATAAATTAACTACAAATAACTACAATTAAATACAATTACATAAACTAACTAAAGTACAAAAAATAAAAAAAGCTAAGTTACAAAAAATAAAAAAAATAAGTTACAAACATTAAAAAATATTAAAACAATTTTAAGCTATTTACACCTAATCTAAGCCCCCTAATAAAATAACAAAGCCCCCCAAAATAAAAAAATTCCCTACCCTATTCTAAATTAAAAAAGTTCAAAGCTCTATTACCTTACCAGCCCTTAAAAGGGCCTTTTGCAGGGCATGCCCCAAAGAAAACTGCTCTTTTGCCTGTAAAAGAAAAATACAACCCCCCCAACATTAAAACCCACCACCCACATACCCCTAATCTAACCCAAACCCCCCTTAAATAAACCTAACACTACCCCCTCTGAAGATCATCCTACCTTGAGTTGTCTTCAGCCAGCTGACCCACCGATGGAACCGAAGAGGAGATCCGGAGTGGCAGAAGTGATCCTCCAAGGGGCGCTGAAGAAGTCTTCCATCCGATGAAGTGATCCTCCAGGCGGCGCTGAAGAAGTCTTCCATCCGGGCGATGTCATCTTCCAAGCGGCGCTGAAGAAGTCTTCCATCCGGGCGATGTCATCTTCCAAGCGGGGTCTTCAATCTTCTTTCTTCAGGATCCATCTTCATCCCGCCGACGCGGAACATCCTTCTTTCCCGATGGACTACCGACGAATGAAGGAACAGCCAATAGAATGCGAGCTCAATCTGATTGGCTGATTGGATCAGCCAATCGGATTGAACTTCAATCTGATTGGCTGATTCAATCAGCCATTCAGATTTTTCCTACCTTAATTCCGATTGGCTGATAGAATCCTATAAGCCAATCGGAATTGAAGGGACGCCATCTTGGATGACGTCCCTTAAAGGAGCCTTCATTCGTCGGTAGTCCGTCGGGAAAGAAGGATGTTCCGCGTCGGCGGGATGAAGATGGATCCTGAAGAAAGAAGATTGAAGACCCTGCTTGGAAGATGACATCGCCCGGATGGAAGACTTCTTCAGCGCCGCTTGGAAGATGACATCGCCCGGATGGAAGACTTATTCTGCCTGTGGAGGATCACTTCTGCCGCTCCGGATCTCCTCTTCGGTTCCATCGGTGGGTCGGCTGGCTGAAGACAACTCAAGGTAGGATGATCTTCAGGGGGGTAGTGTTAGGTTTATTTAAGGGGGGTTTGGGTTAGATTAGGGGTATGTGGGTGGTGGGTTTTAATGTTGGGGGGGTTGTATTTTTCTTTTACAGGCAAAAGAGCAGTTTTCTTTGGGGCATGCCCCGCAAAAAGGCCTTTTTAAGGGCTGGTAAGGTAAAAGAGCTTTGAACTTTTTTAATTTAGAATAGGGTAGGGAATTTTTTTTATTTTGGGGGGCTTTGTTATTTTATTAGGGGGCTTAGATTAGGTGTAAGTAGTTTAAAATTGTTGTAATATTTTTTTAATGTTTGTAACTTATTTTTTTATTTTTTGTAACTTAGCTTTTTTTATTTTTTGTACTTTAGTTAGTTTATTTAATTGTATTTAATTGTAGTTATTTGTAGTTAATTTATTTAATTAATTTAATGATAGTGTAGTGTTAGTTTTAATTGTAACTTAGGTTAGGATTTATTTTACAGGTAATTTTGTATTTCTTTTAGCTAGGTAGTTATTAAATAGTTAATAACTATTTAATAACTATTCTAACTAGCTAAAATAAATACAAAGTTACCTGTAAAATAAATATAAATCCTAAAATAGCTACAATGTAATTATTAATTACATTGTAGCTATCTTAGGGTTTATTTTACCGGTAACTATTTAGTTTTAAATAGAAATAATTTATTAAAGTATAGTGTAGTGTTAGGTGTAATTGTAACTTAGGTTAGTTTTTATTTTACAGGTAAATTTCTCTTTATTTTAGCTAGGTAAGCTATTAAATATTTAATAACTATTTAATAGCTATTGTACCTAGTTAAAATAAATTGAAATTTGCCTGTAAAATAAAAATAAATCCTAAGATAGCTACAATATAATTATTATTTATATTGTAGCTATATTAGGGTTTATTTTAAAGGCAAGTATTTAGTTTTAAATAGGATTAATTTAGTTAATAATAGAAATATTATTTAGATTTATTTAATTAATATTTAAGTTAGGGGTTTTTTAGGGTTAGTGTTAGACTTAGGTTTAGGGGTTAATAAATTTATTACAGTGGCGGCGGTGTAGTGGGGGGCAGGATAGGGGTTAATAAATGTATTATAGGTGGCGACGGTGTAGGGGGGGCAGATTAGGGGTTAATAAGTTTAATATAGGTGGCGACGGTGTAGAGGGGGCAGATTAGGGGTTAATAAGTTTAATATAGGTTGCGGCGGGGTCCGGGAGCGGCGGTTTAGGGGTTACACTATTTAGTTGCGGCGAGGTGCGGGATCAGCAGGATAGGGGTTAATAACTTTATTATAGAGGGCGACGGTATAGGGGGGGCAGGATAGGGGTTACTAGGTATAATGTAGGTTGCGGCGGTGTCCGGGAGCAGCGGTTTAGGGGTTAATACATTTATAAGAGTTGCGGCGGGGTCTAGGAGCGGCGGTTTAGGGGTTACTAACTTTATTTAGTTGCGGGAGGCTCCGGGGGCGCCGGTATAGGGGGTAGAACAGTGTAGTTTAGTGTGGGTGCTTAGTGACAAGCTAGCAATAAAGCTGTGAAAAAGCCGAAGAGCAGCGAGATCGGATGAGTACCCCGTACTTGGTGCGCGGCTTTTTGACAGCTTTATTGATAACTTAGGCGAAATTTTGCAGGTCCGCGGCGGCGAAGGTAGGCAAGCTTAGGCGGGCGTATTGGACCGGCGAAGGCAGATAAAGTAGACACGTTGATAACTAGGCCTCATAGAGTATTCCTAATTTTTTTACTAGTTATGTAAAAATGGTTATAATAAAACGGTCTTATGTTTTTCCCATTTTGAGAGTTAAATTCCTATTTCTTGATATTTTATGTACCCATATAGGGTATCACAAAAAAGACCTGTTTGTTAAAAAAATGGTATATAATATGTAAGGGTGCACTTAACAAGAGAGCAGATAACCATGGGGAAACCAATACTGAACAAAAATGCCAAAATGGCGTGTGTCATTTAAGAACGGAAACTGGGAAAACCCTCTGTCCTTAAAGATTTTGGGTTTTATGTCCCTTTAAAGGGACACTGAACCCAAATCTTTTCCTTCATGATTCAGATAGAGCATGCAATTTTAAGCAACTTTCTAATTTACTCCTATTATCAATTTTTCTTCATTCTCTTGCTATCTTTATTTGAAAATCATGAATGTAAATCTTAGCAGCCAGCCCATTTAAGGTTCAGCACCATGGATAGCGCTTTCTTATTGGAGGCTGACATTTACCCACCAATAAGCAAGCATAACCCAGGTTCTCAACCAAAAACGGGCCGGCTCCTATGCATCACATTCATACTTTTTAAATAAAGATAGCAAGAGAACGATGAAAAATTAATAGGAGTAAATTAGAAAGTTTCTTAAAATTGCATGCTCTATCTGAATCATTAAAGAAAAAATATGGGTTCAGTGTCCCTTTAATTAATGTTTTAGTTGTCTGTTTCATAGCAGGCATAGCCTTTACATAATCTACATAAAGGCCCTATCCTCTAAATACAACGAATACAACATAAGACTCTACAAAAAAAAACATGATATGAAAAAGGGGTATCTAGATAGTAGGTGATAGCCATAAGACTTATATGGCTTTTCCAGATATTGGAATAGTTTACATGTTGTATAAAAAATGTATTCAACTTAAAGGGACACTGTACCCAAAAATTTTCTTTTGTGATTCAGATTGAGCATGAAATTTTAAGCAACTTTCTAATTTACTCTTAGAATCAAATTTTCTTCATTCTCTTGGTATCTTTATTTGAAATGCAAGAATGTAAGTTTAGATGCCGGCCCATTTTTGGTGAACAACCTGGGTTGTCCTTGCTGATTGGTGGATAAATTCATCCACCAATAAAAAAGTGCTGTCCAGAGTACTGAAACCAAAAAAAAGCTTAGATGCCTTCTTTTTCAAATAATGATAGCAAGAGAACGAAGAAAAAATGATAATAGGAGTAAATTAGAAAGTTACTTAAAATTGCATGCTCTTTCTGAATTACAAAAGAAAAAAATTGGGTACAGTGTCCCTTTAAAATCACTTTATCCAAAACAGTCTTCTCATCCAACTGATATTTTCATCATGTAATACAAGAAATGCATTTTACATAATTGTTTATAAGTAAAGCTTCCACCATATTTCACATTTGTATATACAAAACTGATGTATTATGTATCTGAATTTTATGCTTTCCATATACAGAATGTAAGTCCATGCAATATACAGTATGTAAGTAAACATTAAATGCTCTTTATAGAAATTCTGCCTGCTCCCATTTTATATAGTACAAACTAAATGTTGTGCCTTATTTGTAATAATATCAGGGTAACCTATATTGTACTTTGTTCACTGAGAGGAATGCAGTGGACACAGGGGTCAGATTGCTCAATGCTTACTCATCTCAGCAACACTAACACATATCTGCATTTTGTGAATCATTTCTGACAGCTGCTGTAGAATGTTACCTCTGAAATAAAATAACTGTATAAAAAGTTGAAATAGTAAGTTGAAAAAATAGAGAGATGAACAGGGAAAAGCAAAATGTAGACAAAAATAAAAGAACAAATTGTCACAGGTTACAATAAATAGCTTTAATAAACATTCCTTATATTGCCAGATAACAATCACTACTGGAGCTGATTAAGATGAAAGCTTTTATTACCTACAAATTGGCTGATTTTACACTTTTTAAGAAATGCTTATAACGTCAGAATTTCATCATGTATGGAAAATACTAAGGTAACACTATTATGAATAAATCAAGGTAGAATAAGCAATGGTTATCCATATTCCGTGCTCTAAGGCCACATTTTGTGAGTGAACCAGCACTGAAACAGTTAATAAGGGGCCCATACCTTGCAGCCTGCATTGTGTATTGTTTGCTAACTGCAGGGTGCGGGTCACTAATTAACTGTTTCACTGCTGGGCTGCTCACAAAATGTGGCCTTAGAGGCAACACTGTACATTTCCTGGCTATTTAGGGGCTTTGTCCAAATAGGAATAACTTTTCAGTTCTACAATGTTTTTCACTGTTATATATTTGTTATACAGTATATTAATCTTCACTGTAAAATGCCATTAACAATAATCAAAATGGCAAACTTGCAATTAATTCAGCATTTGGCAAGCAAATAAACTTTTTGCTTATAACATTAAAGGGACATTTAACTGCTGAGTACAACTACAGTGGATTAGTACTCACCATGCTATTATTTTTCCTCCTGCAACTCTTTTTAAAGACAAGCTCGTAATTTAACCCATTATAAAACCCAGTTGGTAAAGTTCTGCCTCTTTATACTGGGCGCACCCATCTTGGCATACACGTATTATTGCCTATGCAGTAACAGAAGCAGTTCGCTTTCACAGATCAGTGATGTTGCTGACTTTTTGACAGCTGTACCTTGCATTAGCTCACGCAACAGAAAGAAGAGTTACATTATTGCAGGTTTTTTACACAGTTTAAAAGTTATATAAGTATAAAAAAGCCCTTAGGAATAATATAGAGCAATGCAGCAATACAAAAATATACCGTTCCAGCTCATTGTGCACGCTAAGGTGAAGTGCACAAAATGGCTTGTCAAGTAGACAACAATATCACTGATCTGTGCATGTGGACCACTTCTGTCACATGATACAAGAATATGTAGATTGCAAGATGGCGGTGCCCAGTGTGAAGAGGAAGAGTTTTTTTAACCAGCACTTTTTAAAGACTAAAATATGAGATTAGCTTTGATGAGAGCTGTAGGTACAGAAGATAAAATATAGCATGGTGACTAGTAACTATGCCACTGTAGTTTTAGCCAGCTCTTTAAAATCATAGCATGTATTAGCAATAAACACTGCATCGCAAATTAAATCTTTTAGAACAACATTTTGTTAGCACCATTTACAAGGTTTTTTAAATAAAAAGCAGTCCAAGAATACACCTATTGAAAAGCCTAGTAGAGGTATTTTACATCAAAATGAGATGATAAATCATGGATATCATTTACAATGGTTTTTTTAATTTAATAAATTAAATTTTTGTTTAATAATCCTTTCAGTGACTTTTTACAACTTTTTCTGTATAGATTTGTAGCCAAATGTATAATACATGACTCTAAATACGTCAGTTTTGAAATGATTTTGTCTCCTCGATTATCCTTACATTTCCCTCAGGATCTTTACTTTATTGCAATTTTTGAGTAAAAAGTCTATTTAGACTGTGATGGTTTAAGACAGTGTTTCTCAACCGTGGTCCTCAAGTACCCCCAACAGTCCAGGTTTTCATTATAGCTGAACTAGAGCACAGGTGAAATAATCAGCTGATCAGTAACCATGGTAACTTACCTGCTCTCACCCATCACCTGTGTTCTAGTTCAGCTATAATCAAAACATGGCCTATTAATGGTGCTTGGGGACCGTGGTTGACAAACACTGGTTTAAGATAGGGTATAAAATTACTTGCATTTTTGTACTTTCTGGATCATTCTGTCATATCTATGTCCTATCTATCTATCTGTGAGGAGGTTAGGGTGAGTGGAACTCACAATGCAGAAATATATACACTTAAAAACTGAAGTCTTTTAAAAAAAACTTTACTAAAATGATTAGCGAAAAGAGAATCAGTAGTATAAACAGAAACAGCAAGTCACTGGTATATCAGACACAGGAGACCTAGTGGGTATTGTTGGTGAGACTGTCATAGGATACCAGGTAGCTACAGCTGGTTTGAGGAAAGCAGTCACTGGTATAGCAGACAGGGGAGACTCATCGGGCATAGGATACAAGGTAAGAGTGCTAGGTTTCAGGAACAAGTCGAGCATACGCAGGTTGAGGGTAAGTATGCTTGGCTTTTAGGAACAAGGAGCTTCACCAAACTCAAGAACAAGGTTGTACCACAATAACACAACCAGAGAAATGGGCTGAGTGAGCTTTTATAGGGACTCCTACACCTGCAACCTCCAGGTGGGAGTTGCAGCACTTAGAGCACAACCCCTTTATATCTAGGCAGCGTGTGGCCATGCGTGCCTAGCTGAAGTCAGCAGTAGCAGGAGCTTGGCCCAGGACGCTGATGCCGGGGAAGCAGGTGCGGCGTTTCTATTCATCTAGCTATTGCATAGTTGTAAACATTTAATACAAATTTCCAGGGACACTTTGCAGCAGAGCAAGCAAGCAGGTTAATGGAGTATTGACAACCATTTTATAGCAGTAGTATTCATAGCTTATTATACAGATTACAGAACCAAGCTTTTATACCTACCCCATACAATACCAGTCTTTGGAACACATTCTGGGCATATGGGTATTGTTACAACACAGCATCAAAATTAGGCAGGCAAATAATATGTGAACCCATTCAATAATATATATATATTAGTGATGCACCAAAATGGAAATTCTTGACTGAAACCGAACCCCAAAATCTTTGTATAATTAGACTATTTAATGAATGAATCTGAACTGAAAATAAAATAACCACACTTTTATTGAAAGTAACACACTAAAATTGGAAATAAAATATCTTCAAATAATAATATGCTATACAATAATTTTAATAATAAAAATAAAAATAAATAGGAAAAATAGGCAAAAAAAACTAAACCGAAAAAAAAAAGATAATGCCATTTTCGGCCAAAATGTTTCTGCAAACTAAATTTTGGTGCATCCCTACTTAAAACAATATTAAATATCAATATACTATATTATTCTTTATTCAGTTCTGTGTAACAGAATCAGATTTAACAGTATTTTTTTTACCAATTATCCAAGTAAGTATAGTCATAGAAAACTATTATTATATGCAAAACAGTAAGTCAAGTAATAAACTTAAACAGCAGCTCTAGGCTAGCATCAAATTTGAAATATGCTACACAATAATGTTACTGGAAATAACCAAAAATGGCACTTTCGGCTGAAATGATTCTGCTGCAGAAATTTCGGTGCATCCCTAAAATATATATATATATGCAAAAGGATATACAATTTCCACAGCGCTAAACTAATATATAATACATAGATTTCAAACTCGCTATTCAATTGCTCTAAACCTTCAGATGATCTACTATGCTTAAATGAAAGCCAATATAATAGCGTGTGGAATAAAAATACTATTTCTGATAAACTGTAAGTCTCTACAGAGGCTTAAATCTATAGATGCGAGTAATTTATAAAATATGTAATTCAGTAATGAGCATCTAATTAGTACAGTTAATATTCTAATGACAACATAATACCGAGATCTCAATGCAAAAGAAATGGAATGCATCACCTGATCAGTGCACTAGTATACATGAAAAATGAACAGTAAATGATATAATGATGATACGCAGATAAAAAGTCGAAAAGTCCCGCTTTTAAGTTGATTAGGTGTTCCTCGTTTGCGGCTTATCTTAGCTAGTTACAATTGGAACCATCAATTGTATGAGGTAAGGGTGGAGTGTTTCAACTGATTTCTCTTTCAAGACACAACACTGAGCGCTGAAGAATGCGTGTCAGGTTGATTGTCAGTTCCTCCCACGTTGACTTTCTCCTCATGTGATTCACATAAAATGGTATAAGAGAAATGTAGACATAGTGTAATCCTATTAGGGTACAATATTAGCTAGTAAGAAGCATGAATGTACTCACAAGGGTAACCTCAATTTATATGAGGTATCAATAATGTTGAATCTCCTTGTAATAGTTCGCCTCTAGGATAGCACTGGTTATGTGTCTGCTCCAACTCCGTAGGATTTCAATACACCGTCAGATGCACATGTAGAAAGAATTAGAGCAAAGTGGACATAGCATGACTCTGTATCAACTAAATGTCGCTTTATTTTGTAAACAAAGGTACTCACAAAGGGAACCTTAATATGTATGAGGTATCATTAGTACATGGTATAAATAATGAAGTACAAGGTTTTCAAAAGGAAAAATCAGCTTAACTGTATCTACACATAGTTAATACTGTTATTCATATATGGTATAATGAATCCTGTACAGAAAAATAATGTTGTTGTTAAAATCTAAATAAAAAGTACTGATCAGCAGCCGAAACAACACCACAAGATTGCCTGATGCGTTTCAAAGCTAAAAAAGCTTTTTCATCAGAGGCAGATGTTGTGTTAGTTTATCGGCTCCTTAATTATACCTCTCGCCGATTGCGTTGAGGGTGTGTGTTTCTGGTCTGCCCTATGGTTGGTCAAAATTGGAGGGTGTGGTAGATCTCGTAGGAGCGATTGCAACATGTCTCGTTTGGTATATATCGCAACGCACACTTCTTATGTATGTAGACACTCTGAGCAAACTACTTGCATCGAATTCAGATACAATTTAACTACCTGGAAAATAAGCAGCATAGTAGTGTATATCACTCCAAGTAATATAATACGATAGATTAATGCCCAGTTTTTGCGATATTTAAAAACAAACAGATGAAGCTTCTCTAGCAAACCGCTTTGAATATAGGATACATCTGTGATTTTCTCCCTCATTCTCCTAATGCTTGTGTGGTCACCTATGTATATATAGAACTTTTTGTAACTGCAACGAAAATATCACAAATTACCATTAGGTAAATCTTACTGTACTATATTGATGTAATATTACATGAGGCCCCGCTGTATTTTACATATAAATATATATACTCATATCTTTTTACTAGTATGGGGAGGGTGCCATTGACTTTATTACTATTTGAAGCGGTACTATAGATGTGTTTAATCCTGTTGATTTGAAGACGGCACTATATATTTTAGGTACAACAATATATTTATACATATTTTAGATATTTATTATTGTTTCTAATGGATCTCTAGGAAATCCAATATGCTATACTATATGTGATTGAGGTACGCAGAAGCCTAGATTAAGATTTGTGTACAATCCACTGTTTGAATACTTAAAATATTTGAAAATTTAAGAATTTTAAAAAAGATCCTCATAAAAAGGCCACTATATCAATATCCTTATTAAGGCCAGCCGGAACTAAAGTGTTCAAATAGTGGATCCAAAAGGTCTCTCTTTGAGTTTTTTACTCTATCTCCCCCATTTTTATCTAAGGGAATACAGGTGGCCCTCTGTTTACGCTGGTTCAATTTGCGCTGTTTCAGAATAACAACTTTTTTTTTCAGTCATGTGCAGCAATTAAAATATCCAGTAGGTGGAGCTGTCCGCTTGTTTTGCAGCAAAGTTATGCAACTTAACAGGTCTGAAATTGATCTGTGTACACAGAGCAGACATTTGCTATCAAGCAGCCACTTCCCTATTATCTTCCTGTCCAGCTGCTTGAGGTGAAGGTTCCTAACTGCCTATTAATCACTGCAGATTGAAATGTATAGAATAGGTGCAGATCCAATATTATCTAACATGCTAACAATGCAGAGAACTGATTGCAGAAAAATGCAAGTAAAAAAACGTTTCTCTTCATTAAACTTAGTTTGATGATGATGCAGTCTGTTGTGTGATTATTTTATTAGGTGCTGTTAGCAAATGTTTTTGTTCATTAAACTTAGTTTGATGATGATACAATCTATATTATTAGGTTTATAATGCTGTTTAGTATTTAAAGTCTTCATTTCAAAGCTTTAATAATAATATTAAATAATAATTATTAATAATAATAATAATGTATTAGGTGTTACTTATGTCAGTTTTGAGAGGGGCCTGAAACCTAACTCCCTCACTTCCCATTGACTTACATTATAAACTGGGTTTCAATTTCCTCCTGGAACCTAACCCCGGCGTAAACTGAGGGCTACCTGTATGTTCCAAGATCATCCCTTTTAGACTTTTAGGATCCTTGTTATGGTATCTGCTGCAGTGGTCAGACAGGTTATGGCCCTTAAGGCCATTTTCAATCTTTTTTATTTGTTCTAAAAGCCTTGTCTTATAAATCCCTTTAGATCTACTATATATTGAAGGCCACAGCTACATTCTAATAGGTACACTATGAAGTCACTCTTACAATTGGCTAATGAATTGATTTTACATTCCTTATTGTTCGATTTTGATTTGACTATATGTGTTGGTTTATTATTATTGTAAGTGTGTGAACATCCCTCACAATTTTTCCTATTACATTTATAAAATCCCTGACTTTGATTGTCAAGCCAAGTCTTATGATTTTTATTACTGTTCTTTAACCCCTTAATGACAACTGACGTACCAGGTACGTCATGCATTAACAAGCAGTTAATGACAATGGACGTACCTGGTACGTCAGTTGTCAAACAGAGTGCTGGAAGCGATCACAAATGCTTCCAGCAGCTCTGAGGGTATTGCAGTGATGCCTCGATATGGAGGCATCCTGCAATACCACTTTACAAGCCTCCGATGCAGAGAGAGCCACTCTGTGGCCCTCTCTGCACCGGTAGCGATAGTGCCAGTGTCCGCCGGGTGCACGATGCGCGTGCACGTGCGCGTGCGTGTGCACGGGGCGCGCATGCACGTGCACCCATTAGCCACACTGACACCAATGAATGAGGGCAGAAAGGGGAAAAAAAAGGTAATTTTTTAAAAAAAAAATATAAAAGGATCTGGGAGGGGGTGGGGGTGGGGGTATTGTGGGGGGCTGCTACACTACAGAAATAGTTTTTTAAGTAAAAAATAAAATAAAAATACTTTTTGGGGGGTTTTTGGGGCCAAACTGGGTACTGGCAGACAGCTGCCAGTACCCAAGATGGCTGTAATTAGGTAGGGGAGAGGGTTAGAGAGCTGGAGGGGGGATCAGGGAGGTTGGGGCTAAGGCAGGGGTCCATCACAGCTAAAATACTTTATTATTTTTATTTAAAAAAAACAAAACCTCTTTTATTTAGTACTGGCAGACTTTCTGCCAGTACTTAAGATGGCGGGAACAATTGTGGGGTGGGGGAGGGAAGAGAGCTGTTTGGGAGGGATCAGGGGGTGGGATGTGTCAGGTGGGAGGCTGATCTCTAAAATTAACCCTGCAAGCTCCCTACAAGCTACCTAATTTAACCCCTTCACCGCTGGGCATAATTAACGTGTGGTGCGCAGCAGCATTTAGCGGCCTTCTAATTACCAAAAAGCAACACCAAAGCCATATAAGTCTGCTATTTCTGAACAAAGGGGATCCCAGAGAAGCTTTTACAACAATTTCTGCCATAATTGCACAAGCTGTTTGTAAATAATTTCAGTGAGAAACCTAAAATTGTGAAAAATGTTAAGGTTTTTTTTTTATTTGCTCGCATTTGGCGGTGAAATGGTGGCATAAAATATACCAAAATGGGCCTAGATCAATACTTGGGGTTGTCTACTACACTACACTAAAGCTAAAATTAACCCTACAAGCTCCCTACAAGCTCCCTAATTAACCCCTTCACTCCTGGGCATAAAACACGTGTGGTGCGCAGCGGCATTTAGCGGCCTTCTAATTACCAAAAAGCAACCCCAAAGCCATATAAGTCTGCTATTTCTGAAAAAAGGGGATCCCAGAAAAGCATTTACAACCATTTGTGCCATAATTGCAGAAGCTGTTTGTAAATAATTTCAGTGGGAAACCTAAAGTTTGTGACAAATTTTGTGAAAAAGTGAACTTTTTTTTTTTTGATCGCATTTGTCGGTGAAATGGTGGCATGAAATATACCAAAATGGGCCTAGATCAATACTTTGGGATGTCTTCTAAAAAAAAATATATACATGTCAAGGGATATTCAGGTATTCCTGACAGATATCAGGGTTCCAATGTAACTAGCGCTAATTTTGAAAAAAAGTGGTTTGGAAATAGCGAAGTGCTACTTGTATTTATTGCCCCATAACTTGCAAAAAAAGCAAAGAACGTGTAAACATTGGGTATTTCTAAACTCAGGACAAAATTTAGAAACTATTTAGCATGGGTGTTTTTTGGTGGTTGTAAATGTGTAACAGATTTTGGGGGTCAAAGTTAGAAAAAGTGTGTTTTTTTCCATTTTTTCCTCATATTTTATTATTTTTTTTTTTAGTAAATTATAAGATATGATGAAAATAATGGTATCTTTAGAAAGTCCATTTAATGGCGAGAAAAACGGTATATAATATGTGTGGGTACAGTAAATGAGTAAGAGGGAAATTACAGCTAAACACAAACACTGCAGAAATGTAAAAATAGCCATTGTCATTAAGGGTAAGAAAATTGAAAAATGGTCCGGTCATTAAGGGGTTAATTTACTGGGCGCTAACATATTTTTTAAGGACATTCACTTTAAAATGAATGTTATGACAGGACCATCTCCTATCTTGTCTTTTAGAAATTTGTCTTGTTTAAGAATGGGACAATATTTGTGTAGTATAGACTTGATCTCAGATGCTGCTTCATTATATGTTGTAATGAATCCTGCATTTCTATTTTGTTTATTTGGCTTCAATGTTATATCCTTCTTGCTTTGAGCTTCCTTGAAAACATCTGTTTGTTTGTTTCTTCCTAGCAGTATATCCCTATCTGCATTTCTTGCTTTAGTGTAAGCTGACTCAACTATTTTTTTGTTATATTTTTTACTTAGAAGTTGATTCTTAAGAACGTTAGCTTCCCTATCATAGTCCTCTAATTTTGAACAATTCCTTCTAATCCTCTGGAATTGTCCAAAGGGAATGTTATTTATCGATGATTTATGGTGTCCACTTTTAGCGGGGAGGTATCCGTTGCTATCAGTAGATTTTCTAAATAATTTTGTTAGAATTTGTTCTTTATCATGGTACAATATGAGATCTAAGAACTCAATTTCGTTGTTATCCATTTTATGTGTGAAGGAGAGGTTCATTTCATTGGAATTGACGTATTGCGTGAGTTTGTTTAGGGAATCTTCATTCCCCTTCCATATTAATACAATATTGTCAATGAATCTCCCCCACCACACTATATTGTCTCTGAAAACGTTGTTGTAAATGTAAAGTTTTTCCCAGAACCCCATATAAATATTGCCATAGCTAGGGGCCATAATAGTACCCATAGCTGTGCCACTAGTTTGTAAATAAAAATGTCCTTCAAATTGAAAGTATTTTTTTTCTAGAACAAACCTAGCACTTTGTTCTATAAACTGTCTGAGATCTTCTGGTAGATTGGTGTTATCTTTTAACACAGTTTTTAGTACTTCAATACCTTTGTTATGAGGAATGTTTGTATTTAGTGCTGCCACATCTATGGTGACCCATTTGTATTCTTCATTCCATTTTACTTGTTATTTTTTTTTTAACTGTATCAATAGTATCTTTTAGATAGGATTGTAATTTAGGTACTAACGGTTTTATATGAAAATCTACAAATTCAGAGAGTCTCGCTGTTAAAGAGTCAATCCCTGATACGATTGGTCGATATAAATATCTAAAATATGTATAAATATATTGTTGTACCTAAAATATATAGTGCCATCTTCAAATCAACAGGATTAAACACATCTATAATACTGCTTCAAATAGATGGTAATAAAGTCAATGGCACACTCCCCATACTAGTAAAAAGATATGAGTATATATATTTATACGTAAAATACAGCGGGGCCTCACGTAATATTGAAAAACAGGAGAAAAAACAAGAGCGCACAACCACATCTAAGTGCAGATAAAAATGACACCTTTAATAGTATGTAACCCTTTAAAATAATCACACTCACACTTTAAAACAATATATAAGCAGTGTAAGAATTATATTGACTGCAAACCGGCTCCAGCGTCTTCACTCAAACACAGGGAGCTCCAAGATGGCGTCTTGGAGGTTCCTTTTTTTTAGTGAAGACCTCAGAGCCGGTTTGCAGTCAATACGCCTTCTTGGAGCTCCCTGTGTTTGAGTGAAGACGCCGGAGCCGGTTTGCAGTCAATATAATTGTTACACTACTTATATATTGTTTTAAAGTGTGAGTGTGATTCTTTTAAAGGGTTACATACTATTAAAGGTGTCATTTTTATCTGCACTTAGATGCGGTTGTGCGCTCTTGTTTTTTCTCCTGTTTTTCAGCTTTTTATGCAGAGTTTGTGATGGGACTCTTTTAAAGGAACAGCCACAAGGATATATTATCTACACTATTGGACTATCTCCCTGTACTCTCCTAGACTGAAATAATTGGATCAGTTTGGGAACTGTAAGAACGCACTTGAATATTCTTAAGTGGAGCTTAACAGAATATTTGATTATTCATAGTTTGGCTATTGTATTTTTGTTGATGTTGTAGGGAGATATATGTATATGTAGTATATGTGTTGAACAATACCTATATAGGTTTTATTGACATAATATTGTTCAGCGCCTAGTATACAATATTCTTTTTTATGGTCCTCACGTAATATTACATTGATATAGTACAGTAAGATTTACCTAATGGTAATTTGTGATATTTTCGTTGCAGTTACAATCATTTCTATATATACATAGGTGACCACACAAGCATTAGGAGAATGAGGGAGACAATCACAGATGTATCCTATATTCAAAGCGGTTTGCTAGAGAAGGTTCATCTGTTTGTTTTTAAATATCGCAAAAACTGGGCATTAATCTATTGTATTATATTACTTGGAGTGATATACACTACTATGCTGCTTATTTTCCAGGTAGTTAAATTGTATCTAAATTGGATGAAAGTAGTTTGCTCAGAGTGTCTACATACATAAGAAGTGTGTATTGCGATATATACCATCCGCCTCTGATGAAAAAGCTTTTTTAGCTTTGAAACGCATCAGGTAATCTTGTGGTGTTGTTTCCGCTGCTTTTTAATTCAATCTACTGATCAGTACTTTTTATTTAGATTTTAACAACAACATTATTTTTGTATACATGATTCATTATACCATATATGATAACAGCATTAACTATGTGTAGATACAGTTAAGTATTCATACCATGTACTAATGATACCTCATACATATTGAGGTTCCCTTTGTGAGTACCTTTGTTTACAAAATAAAGCGACATTTAGTTGATACAGAGTCACGCTATGTCCACTTTGCTCTAATTCTTTCCACATGTGCATCTGACGGTGTATTGAAATCCTACAGAGTTGGAGCAGACACATAACCAGTGTTATCCTAGAGGCAAACTATTACAAGGAGATTCAACATCATTGATACCTCATATAAATTGAGGTTACCCTTGTGAGTACATTTGTGCTTCTTACTAGCTAATGTTGTATGTCAAGTTAATGGTGAGGGAAATTCAGAATAAGTGAAAAGGGACCCCTTATTTATAATGTCTGCTATTATAAAGCTAATCACTTGTATTATATTGTGTGCAAACACACATACATTATATAATATGTGTTATCAAAATAAGGTTCAATATTGCTTGAGTAAAGGGGGGTGCTGACTGTCAATAATAATTGTAAGCAAAACAAAGAGAAAGAGTTGACAGTTTGACAGCACTCAGAAAGCACTAAAAAATGTGTACTGTTATTGTGACAAGGGAGATCACCTGAAACCAGGGATCTAATAAAACTTAACATTTAATATAAATGTATTAAAAAATAATGATATATATGAGTGTAGATCTATTAAAACTTAGATTAAATATATGTACATAGGGTAATAATATTCACTTGATGTGTGGTACACACTAAATATTTGAGTAAAGCACACAGCTCAGTGCAAACCAAACGAACGCTCACGTATTGCATATTAAATAAACTGAAAAAGGAGGATTGACCTCGCCACAAATTATGCTAACAAATGCAATGCTTGAGCAAAGGTAAGCACCGTTCTGTGGGACTGCACTATAAATAAGAGGTCACGGCCTCCAACATAAAAAATATTGTGTACAAATATAATGGAGCTATAGTAGTGGAAATTATCCCCAGATATGCCTCGGCGTAAAGTGACCATTTGGTGATAAGACCCTTGGAGTGCTATACTGTTCCCTGGTTATACTATATATATATATATATATATATATATATATATATATATATACACACATATATATACAGGGAGTGCAGAATTATTAGGCAAGTTGTATTTTTGAGGATTAATTTTATTATTGAACAACAACCATGTTCTCAATGAACCCAAAAAACTTATTAATATCAAAGCTGAATAGTTTTGAAAGTAGTTTTTAGTTTGTTTTTAGTTATAACTATTTTAGGGGGATATCTGTGTGTGCAGGTGACTATTACTTTGCATAATTATTAGGCAACTTAATAAAAAACAAATATATACCCATTTCAATTATTTATTTTTACCAGTGAAACCAATATAACATCTCAACATTCACAAATATACATTTCTGACATTCAAAAACAAAACAAAAACAAATCAGTGACCAATATAGCCACCTTTCTTTGCAAGGACACTCAAAAGCCTGCCATCCATGGATTCTGTCAGTGTTTTGATCTGTTCACCATCAACATTGCGTGCAGCAGCAACCACAGCCTCCCAGACACTGTTCAGAGAGGTGTACTGTTTTCCCTCCTTGTAAATCTCACATTTGATGATGGACCACAGGTTCTCAATGGGGTTCAGATCAGGTGAACAAGGAGGCCATGTCATTAGATTTTCTTCTTTTATACCCTTTCTTGCCAGCCACGCTGTGGAGTACTTGGACGCGTGTGATGGAGCATTGTCCTGCATGAAAATCATGTTTTTCTTGAAGGATGCAGACTTCTTCCTGTACCACTGCTTGAAGAAGGTGTCTTCCAGAAACTGGCAGTAGGACTGGGAGCTGAGCTTGACTCCATCCTCAACCCGAAAAGGCCCCACAAGCTCATCTTTGATGATACCAGCCCAAACCAGTACTCCACCTGCACCTTGCTGGCGTCTGAGTCGGACTGGAGCTCTCTGCCCTTTACCAATCCAGCCACGGGCCCATCCATCTGGCCCATCAAGACTCACTCTCATTTCATCAGTCCATAAAACCTTAGAAAAATCAGTCTTGAGATATTTCTTGGCCCAGTCTTGACGTTTCAGCTTGTGTGTCTTGTTCAGTGGTGGTCGTCTTTCAGCCTTTCTTACCTTGGCCATGTCTCTGAGTATTGCACACCTTGTGCTTTTGGGCACTCCAGTGATGTTGCAGCTCTGAAATATGGCCAAACTGGTGTCAAGTGGCATCTTGGCAGCTGCACGCTTGACTTTTCTCAGTTCATGGGCAGTTATTTTGCGCCTTGGTTTTTCCACACGCTTCTTGCGACCCTGTTGACTATTTTGAATGAAACGCTTGATTGTTCGATGTTCACGCTTCAGAAGCTTTGCAAATTTAAGAGTGCTGCATCCCTCTGCAAGATATCTCACTATTTTTTACTTTTCTGAGCCTGTCAAGTTCTTCTTTTGACCCATTTTGCCAAAGGAAAGGAAGTTGCCTAATAATTATGCACACCTGATATAGGGTGTTGATGTCATTAGACCACACCCCTTCTCATTACAGAGATGCACATCACCTAATATGCTTAATTGGTAGTAGGCTTTCGAGCCTATACAGCTTCGAGTAAGACAACATGCATAAAGAGGATGATGTGGTCAAAATACTAATTTGCCTAATAATTCTGCACTCCCTGTATATACATATATATATTTATATATATATATATATATATATACATATATATATATTTACACACACATATATATATGTATATATACACATATATATATATATATATATATACACACATATATATTGTGACAGAGCCCAATGCATAGTAATGCAAGGTGTCTATATTCCCTCAAAAGTGCTGCAGTGCTGGGTATGGTCTGACAACCCCAGGGAGAATTGTTATGTTTGTTTACCACATAGAGAAAATATGTTATTTATTTCTGGGTCCCTGGGGTGGAGCATTTGGAGAGTAGGGCTGGCCAGTGCTCCAACCGCAGTTTGCGGGTAGCACATCATGTCATAAAGTCCACTCCAGGAATTCTGTGTGACTCAGCTAGCTACTCACCTGCATGTGGTAATTGACAGCAGGTGCTAATAAAATCCCCAGTCAAAGTTTGAAAGGTCTGTGCATTATTACTTTTGTGAACATCTACTTAGTGCACACAGTTGTACTTGTTAGTAAGTGCTCAGTAGAGCAAGCCTCTTTTGTTTTGTTTATGTTTATTTTGCCTGTATTTGCCAAACCTGATAATAAACAGACTGTATTTTATAAAGCCACAGCCTTGTGTGGTGTTTCCAGCTTTGAGGACTGTGTGTTTCCAAGATCCCAGGTCACATATGGTGGAGAATGCGGGCAAACACACTGATAGTCTGTTAAGGGAACAATACCACACTTAAAATAGAGGAAGTTGTAAAGGCTTTACTACAGGCTACGGCCTTACAGCAACAGGCCACTGCCACACAGCAGCAAGCTACTGCCAGCCAGCAAGAAAATATTGCAGTACTACAACAACTGGTGTTAACACAAAGAGAGGAACAGCAGAATATCACACGTACCATGCAGCAGGAGATTCGAGGCCTATCTGAAAGACTGGGCAGGTGTTCTGCAGAAATACCACACAGTTCTAAGACTCTGAGAGTGAGTAATTATTTGCAAAAGATGGTGGCTACAGATAATGTGGAGGCTTACCTGATGGCTTTTGAAAGGACAGCCGAAAGAGAAGAGTGGCCTGCATCTGAATGGGCAAGCCTCCTTGTGCCATTTCTGAGTGGAGAACCTCAGAAGGCATATTATGATTTGGAGCCTGAGCAGGCCAGTGACTATAAAATGTTAAAGACAGAAATCTTGGCCCCCCTGGGAGTATCGACAGCAGTGAGGGCCCAGCGATTTCACTCCTGGACTTACAGTCAAGAAAAAGCTGTGCGGTCACAGATGTTTTACTTGATACATCTTGCCAGGAAAGGCTACAGCCAGAGGTCAACTCAGCTAGTCACATTGTGGAACAGCTTGTGATGGACCGGTTCCTGCGAGGATTGCCTGTTTCCCTGTGGCGGTGAGTCAGCCAGAGTGAACCTAAAACTGCTGACGGTCTAGTTGCCCTGGTGGAATGCTATTTGACTGCCGGAGAGTTTCTACAAATCCCCAACCAGGAAAGACCTAGAAACCTGAAGATCCAGAGTCCCAGTAAATTAGGTAAGACTGTTCCGGGGAAAAGGGGGTATCGGGAGTAGCAGATGGGTTTTTACAACCCGAAGGACATTACAGCAAGGGGCAAGAGTATTGTGAGGCAGGAAGAGTCCACAATAGCCTCAAATATGTTGTCTAATGCTAATATTAAATGTTTTCAATGTAAAGAGTATGGATATTTTGCAAGGGACTGCCCTGAGAATGATGTTGCTATGGAATGGAATGTTGGCAATATGAGAGACAATTATTCATTGTACTTTCGTTCAGTATATGTAATTACAAAAAATAATTGTTTAAATGGCCACCCTTAGTGCACTGTAAGGGTGGAGGGAAATGAAATTAAAGCTTTGCTGGACTCTGGTAGCATGGTTACGCTCATAGACAGGGGTCTGTTGAGAATTACTCCTATTGATAATTACCAGAAACTAGATATTGCTCGTGTCCATGTGGACATACACCAGTATGCAACTGCTAAAGTACTTATTGAAACACAAAATGGCCCTATGAATCATAGAGTTGGTTAAGTGGATAAATTAATCCATGAAATTAAAATAGGCATTTCCCCATTTTTTGAATCTATGGCATGCTGCTGAGAAAAATTCACCAGATTCAGTAGAGAGCGCTGTTTCTGACTTTCCTTTTTCTGATTTATTGGGGGATGACTTATTATTATTATTATCGGTTATTTGTAGAGCGCTAACAGATTCCGCAGCGCTATAAACAAAGGCAGAGTACAACAGAACAATTATAGGGATCAAATGGGTAGAGGGCCCTGCCAAGAGTTGCACTGTTGTAGTCAGCTCTTAAGAAGGTGATCTACAAACAGCTGGACTCGTAGGCATACATGCTAAGGGGGTTCAGGGGATAGCAATGGAGGAGAGGAACTGGTATAAAGAAAGGTTAGCGTAGGTTGTATGCATCCCTGAACAGTAGAGTCTTTAGGGAGCACTTGAAGCTTTTAAAACTAGAAGAGAGTCTTGCGGAGCGAGGCAGAGAGTTCCACAAGATGGGAGCCAGTCTGGAGAAGTAGTCCTGTAAACGGGAGTGTGATGAGGTGACAAGAGAGGAGGAGAGTAAGAGGTCGTCAGCAGAGCCAAGGGGACAGGAGGGAGAGTATCTGGAGACAAAAAAAGACAGACAAAATAACTCCTGCTAGAGGGAAACACTCAACCCCTATGGAAACCCTAGTTGGAGGTAACTCTGAACAGGATAATACAGGTCAATCTAATATATCTGAACCTGATGTAGAAATAACTGACCTAGAGGTTAGCCTAAGTAACTTTAGCGCTGCACAATGGGAGGATCCAACTTTAGCTGTGGCTAGAAACTATATTTCCATAAGAAATGTTACCCCCATTAATACTGATAAAGCCCTCACCTATCCATACTTTGAAGTGGAAAATTATTTATTGTACAGAGTTGGGAAAAAGGAGTCTGTCAAACAGCTGTTAGTACCCCAGGCATATCGACACACTGTATTAAACCTGGCACATAGCCACAGACTTGGGGGACACTTGGGGATTGTAAAAACTAGATAGAGAAATCTTAGGAGGTTTTATTGGCTAGGTGTAATGGCATCTATCACAAATTATTGTTTTTCTTGTCCTGAATGCCAATTGACTGCCCCTCTTACAGCATACCGTAGCCCCTTGGTGCCCTTACCCATAATTGAGGTCCCATTTGAACACATTGGTATGGATTTTGTGGGTCCTCTTGTAAAGTCTGCAAGGGGACACCAGTATATATTGGTAATAGTAGACTATACTACACGTTACCCTGAGGCAATACCCATGCTTACTACTTCAGCAAAAGCAATAGCTAAGGAGTTAATGTTAATGTTCAGCCATGTTGGGATTCCCAAAGAAATATTAATGGACCAAGGCACTCCATTTATGTTGAGAATTACAAAGGAGTTGTGTAATCTCCTTCATATAAAGCATCTAAAAACATCAGTATATCACCCACAAACCGATGGTCTGGTAGAACGATTTATTAAAACACTAAAGGCTATGTTCAAGAAAGTAATTGATAAAGATGGGGAAAACTGGGACTTCCTTTTGCCTTATTTAATGTTTTCTATTTGAGAGGTCTCTCAAGCTTCTACTGGGTTTTTGCCCTTTGAACTTTTGTATGGAAGACACCCCAGATGATTGCTAGACATAGCTAAGGAGACATGGAAAAAGGAGTCAACCCCTCACAGAAGTGTGATAGAACATATAACTCAGATGCAGGATCGGATGACAGCCATTATGCCCATAGTTAGAGAACACATGGAAAATGCCCAACAGCACCAGCAGAACACCTATAATAGAAATGCCAGGGTTCATGTGTTTAGCCCAGGAGACAGAGTACTATTCCTGGTTCCCACTGTAGAGAACACATTTTTGGCAACATGGCATGGGCCATATGAAGTTATTGACAGAGTGGGGGAAGTAAATTACAAAGTAAGACAGCCTGGGAGGCAAAAGGAGGTACAGATTTACCATGTGAATTTACTTAAACGTGGAAAGAAAGAGAAACACTTGTGGCTATAAAAACAGCAGACCACCCTACAATGGAGAAAAATGAACCCGTAGTCAATAGCTCACTTTGGCATTTATTTATACAGTATATATACATATATAAGAGATAAACCAATACTAAATAAAGCCATTCAGGTACGATTTCAATTTTTATGACTTTGGCATCCTATACATATTTTAAATTAATTTAATTAATTTATCTTAACATTTGAAATTGTTATGCAGCAGTATTAAATATTCTACAAAGTATGCATTGAACACTGTTGAAATATGCATAGCTGAGTTGGTTTACTTTATTATCAGTTGACTTGTTATGAGCTTTTGTATTGTATCATATTTCATTGTATCTTGGAAACATATGATGTTAACTAAATATTGTGTCTATTTGAGCATTAGTATTATAAAGTGGTTAAACTATATTTAAATTAATTACCATCCAGGTTAATCTTCTGTACTAAATGCCCATATTGCATATATCTTTGTATTATATATGAATATCAGTATAACCCAGTGTTCACATTATTTGTATACTAACCATCATTTATGCCTATCTCCTGCATTGTATGTATATACTTTTTGCATCATTCTGTTATAACATATTGTTTAGCTAAAACTTCTTATATATATATATTTCCTTGTATTATACATTACACTCTAGTGTTTAACTGTGTACATTCAGAGATTTAATTGGTTAATAGGGGTGTGTTTAACACTGACCAATGACCAATATGGACTAATCCTTTTTAAATGGCACTCACCGGTGCCTTTCCAGGTTTGTGAGTACGGCCCTAGCCGAAACACGTAAAACCCTTTTGTTCTTTCCTTGTGTGAACCATGTCATTATTTTAATGTCATTACAATAAAGCCATTTTTATTTATCGGATGCTTGGGATTACTACTATTTTTTTGCTTTTGATATATATATATATATATACAAACATATATATATATATATATATATATATATATATATATATATATATATATATATATATATATATATATACACACACACACATATATATATATATATATATATATATAAATATTCACATATGCATACATATATACACCAAATGTTGGGCAAAAGAAGTAGCATTGTATATGGCTGTCTAGCCAGTAGAGGGTTAATAACATAGCAATACAAAAATATTTATGTATACCATTTTAATTAGAGGTAAAGTGTCCTAGACAAAACAGTATTGCAAATACAGACGTCTCCCAAACAAAGAAAGCACAATCCTGTCAACTTTGAATTTCACCATTTTCAGTAATTTTTTATATTCCGTGACATCACAGTAAGAGACATCATAGGAAGAGATGTCACATGAAGTAAAGCAATATGCAAAAACAGACTTTTAAAAATGTTAGAGAATAAAAATAATTAATTTACTTTAGAATGTGTATTAGTAAACAGAAAACAATCTGCATCACTAGTAAAAACATATTTAAGTGTCTAATTTAAACAAATAATACATGTGCACATATGTTTAGAAAACTTTTACTATCAATGGTCATTAAAGGGACAGTCAACACCAAAATGTTTGTTGTTTAAAAAGATATATAATCCCTTTATTACCCATTCCCCAGTTTTGCAAAACCAACACTGTTATATTAATACACTTTTTACTTCAGTGACTTACTTGTATCTAAGCATCTTCTGACCGCACCTAATCACATGACTTTTAGTTATTATCTGTTGACTTGCATTTTAGCCAATTAGTGCAGTGTCTGCCACTAGCCACGGGCGTGATCACAATGCTGGATCAAATATATAGAGGCGCTGGTCTTGAATCTCGTATATATTGACGTACACACTGAAGAAAGAAACTTAACTTGTGATTTGCAGGAGTTAACAACAAAATAATGAGCAGTATACTCACTCCGAAAATTTCAGAGTTCAGCTTCTTCAAAAGGATCTTTGTCCCAGTTTTCCCACACTGTGTTTTAGTATCTGTAGATAATGAAAATTGCACTGCAGGTAATTGTATCTTTTGCGTGATAAAATGTGCAATATACTCACTCCGATAAATTCGGAATCCGGCTCCTCAAAAGGTGATATATAACTTGAAATTACTTCCAAAAAAGGCAGCAAAATACTTGTTGTAGCAAACAAATATTTATTAAAACATGGTTAAAAAGCTCTTATTTATCTTGGCTCTACGCGTTTCAACGATTGAATCGTCTTTTTCAAGAGCAGTAAAAAACAATTGGAAGACTTCCAATTGTTTTTTACTGCTCTTGAAAAAGACGATTCAATCGTTGAAACGCGTAGAGCCAAGATAAATAAGAGCTTTTTAACCATGTTTTAATAAATATTTGTTTGCTACAACAAGTATTTTGCTGCCTTTTTTGGAAGTAATTTCAAGTTATATATCACCTTTTGAGAAGCCGGATTCCGAATTTATCGGAGTGAGTATATTGCACATTTTATCACGCAAAAGATACAATTACCTGCAGTGCAATTTTCATTATCTACAGATACTAAAACACAGTGTGGGAAAACTGGTACAAAGATCCTTTTGAAGAAGCTGAACTCTGAAATTTTCGGAGTGAGTATACTGCACATTATTTTGTTGTTAACTCCTGCAAATCACAAGTTAAGTTTCTTTCTTCAGTGTGTACGTCAATATATACGAGATTCAAGACCAGCGCCTCTATATATTTGATCCATATTCTACTCACAGTCCTGTTGGGAGAGACTGTTAGAGGGCAGCGATCACTCAAGAGGGGAGTATTGTGCTCTATTCTAGTCATCCTGTACATTGTGTTGTTAACATCTAACATATCTGTATAGTTCTTGTGTATTATTGTGATCACAATGCTATCTATATGGCCTACATGAGCTTGCTCTCCCCTGCTGTGAAAAGTAAATAAAATAGAGGCGGCCTTCAAGGGCTTATAAATGATCATATGTGCCTTCCTAGGTTTGCTTTCAACTAGAATACCAAGAGAACAAAGCAAAATTGTTGATAAAAGTAAATTGGAAAGTTGTTTAAAATTACACGCCCTATTTGAAAAATGAAAGTTTTTTTTGACTGTCCCTTTAATTCTTCCAAAAGACCATAAAAATAGAAGCTTTCTTGCACTATTGCAGTAGTTATATTGAAACATAAACCATCTCTTAATCAATTATTTTTTAACTCCATTATAACCGTTCTATATATTACACTATTACAGTGCTCAGCTGAGTGCTTAAAGACACACATAACTGAAGTGACACAAAACTACCTTGAACTCTTAATGACACTCTAAGGTCAGAGGAGGAGCTAGGCTGCAGTGTGGCAATTACTATAAACAGGAGGAGAGACACAGCAAACCTTCAGTGCAGCTGATCTTGCTGTGTGATTATGCACAGCACTGAACTGGGTGAGCTGTTTGGAGCAAATTGATTTTTTATATTTGCTCTGACAGCAATTTTCATATTTTTGCACTTTGTGTAGGAAGTGGTGTATGTTTCAAACTCATGCTAAAATCAGTAAGCTGCAGACGATACAGAGTGCAAAAATATGAAGATTACTGTCACACTAAATATGCAAAGCTGCAAACATTAAATTATCTACAGCAGTAGCCAAGTAATCCCCCCCTATTTTACAACAAATCAGCATAGCTCCTTACTTAGTGTGGAGGAGCTGTTTGTAAGTGTTTTTTCTTCTGATTTGTGGCAGTTTAAACATCCATTACTCAGAGAAGGTGCAGTGAGGAGTTCCTGCCTAGACCTGTTCTGAGTGATCAAGCAGAGTACTTGCTGCATGCACAGCCTCACCGGCAGCTCCTCCCCATTAACTTTTGTCACACATGCCCCAGCTCAGCTGCAGCCCTCCAAATCTCCTAGAGGGGACATGTCCAGGGACAAAAAACTATGCTATTTATCTACATTCCTGTTTGGCTAATAAAATATCGGTAGCAGGCTTCTGTGCTGTTAATGCTGTGTATGAACACAGGAGTTAACACCAAATAAAACCTAAAAAAATGGGTTATGTCTCAGCTATGTGAAAATAAGATTTACTATTATTATGAGAGCTGCCCTATTGTTCCTTCTGCTATTTCCCTCTTGGAGCGAATGTCTTGATTTCTATAGCAAAACTAGTGACTGTGCCGGCTACTCTTAGGGCCTGGTCCGCCTCTGCCCACCCTTCCCATGCCACATTTACTGTCTCATTCAAACCCACCTCCTATACCATACCTATGGTCTTGCCCCTCATACCACATCTGACAAAACACTATTGGGCTAATACCTACAAGTTATCTTTAACTCCCTGTCCCTGAAAACCTCCAGGAAATATTAGGAAACTAATTATTTTTTATCAAAAGGCCATTGTTCTAAATAAATGGGAATTTCAATAACATAATTGTCATTGTATCTGACTGGACCAAGCTATGGTGAAGTTAGAGGGACATTGTACTCCAAAAATCTATCATGCATAGAAAAGAGAAGCTGTTGATTGTTTTGTTGCATGAAAAAGTGTGAAGAAAAAGTTGTTTGCATTTAAATTAAAAAACTAGTACAGTAGAGACGATGCTTCCGGACAGCAGCCATTCTGGATGGCTTTGTTTGTTACTATACTTTCCCTTCAGGTGTCCAGCTACTGCCATGGGGGTTGCAATTTATGTGACCATAACCTATCCCGTACCTAACATGCCTGCAGTAGATGAATGGGAAGAGGCCGTGATGCAGTTAATACACATTCATTTCTCTGATTTAGAACTTGACTTAACCATTGCTGTTCCAATTGTTTACAACCTACCTGGTGATTGGAAAGGCAACACCCCCCGGATGGGGCATGATTGGCAAGGCCCCTGCTCTGCAGTGGAAAATGAGAGAAACAAAGAATCTCAGCAGAGCCCACGAGTGGATGCAATATGTCTGACATGTCCCATGGCCGGGGCCCTGATACTGTGCTGCAGATTGAGACATCGTGCTCTATACAACCTGATGGAGAACATTATGAGATAACCCCCGATTAGAGGATTAAACTCCCTGATACCAAAGGTACTTTCATAGACCCGGGGGTGGCAGCCGGTCGGGTTTTGAGAAGGCGTCCTGGGGGCGCGATTTGGCTAGCCTCCGGGAACACCCGGGATGGTAGAGGAATCTACAGTCTGTGGACTAGACAACATGGCCCAAACTCATTAATGGGATCACTGGTCAGGAATTTTTAATCCCTCCAGGGGAATGGTACACTATGTAAGAGGTCGGCCCTGCACAGTACTGTAGAAAAGACACTCTTTTCAGGCTCTGAAAACCTGAAGAAAGGAGTTGGTTATTTATTCTGGTAATTTCATGAACACACCGATTAGACTCAAACTGGGGTGTTAACTGTTAGAGTCTCCACAACAGATCAGTGTTTAAACCTACAACCTTGGTTTCTTTATATAAATAATTATGTTTCTATGCATATATATTCATGAGGCTTTTTAGCTGATTTTCTAGATCATATATGTCACAAATTGAACACCTAAATTGCATAACTCTCTTACCTGGTATATTGTTTAGGTACAATGCTCAAAACATGATCTAGAGAAATTAGTAGGACCATACTACTTCTAGCTAACTGAGCATATAAATTATATTTACAGTAAAAGTTCATGTTAAAGGGATTACATGATTTGATATGAACAATAACGGCTAGGTGAGTTACTTGTTTCATATATGCTGTACGTTGATCATTTTTATACCATAGTTTGAGACCATAAACTTATTTGTAAATACCATATGAGACATATCCTACATAGTCTAGAGTTCTCTGTTAAATGGAAGTTTCTCCTATATTTTTTGAAAGTTGGTATATCTTTAAGAAGAAGATGTCTTCCAATATTAGTCCATTTACAGGGGTGTTTAATTTAAGGATTGTCCTTGAAGGTACTTTACAAATGGCCTCACACGGTATGTAACTACGAGACAATTTTACTTTTTTTTTCTTGATAGGGAAAGATACGTGATATTTATTTTACTAATTTCTTTTATGTTCACCAAGTGGATCCATTAACTCATTTTGGGTGAAGTTTTCGGCACACTCATATGGGATAGTTGAGAGCCCATTAGTCTATTTAAAAGTGACCCTATTATATTTAACTATGTTTCATCCTCATATTGCTTACTATCCCCTTAAGGAGATAGAGGGAGATTTAGCTTTACATTTCTAATTCCTGATATGAATAGTTTTTTATAGGACCTAAGTAATTTGATCAGGATTTTACTATATTCCGATATTCTCATGATTTTTAGATAATACCAGCAGCATACAAGAGGGGGAATGTATGCTATATTAAGGCTCCCGTGACTACAATTTAACTAAGCCCATTACTGTTCATTATATAAAATAAGAAAACCGAGATTCCCTATTTGAGGCCCAAGAGTGGCCTTATGTCCATGCATCCCTATGTAACTTCACAATTTCTGTTTGTGCTGGGAGTTCCAAGAGTGACCTCAGCGACCACTTAGAAGGCAAACAGTTTACCTGGCACACATAATGTTCATTACTACTGTGACAAATTGTCAGCTAAAACAAGCTCAGTTTATTCCATTCCCTTAACCCCATAGAATACACAGTACTTTTATTATATTATGTTTCACATACCTTTTGTTCCCTTATGCAATTGTTACAGTAATTCTGTGTCTTATATTTTTAACTGGTTCCCAATTCTGTAAAAATGCTCAATATAATTATATTCCTTTTTGCTACCCTTTGTCTCTATAACAAACTACACTATTTAATTACTCCTTCTCCCTCTCCACCTGCACTGTTCATTAGCCCATCTCTCTTAAACTCACCTTACTTTTCTACTCATGAACTTTACCTATTCCTAAACACTCTCTCTACCCCCTGCAGCTCATCTCAAAAGCAGTCTCACTACTGCAAATCTGTATCTCATCTCATGTCACTCTCCCTCTTGCTTCTACTTACTGCTGGTGACATCTCCCCTAATCCTGGTCCCCAACCACTGACAAGCTGTGCACATCCATGTGTACCATCCTATAGACTCAGAAAACAAAACTCTGCACACCTTACTCACATTCCTCTTGCATCTAAAGCCACTACCCCTTTCACCTGTGCACTCTGGAACTCTCGCTCTGTTTGCAACAAACTCACTTCTATACATGACCTCTTCATCTCCCACTCCCTCAACCTTCTGGCCCTAACAGAAACCTGGCTCTCTCCCCTAGACACAGCATCCACTGCTGCTCTGTCACATGGGGGTCTCCACTTCAGCCACACTCCTAGGTCTGGTAATAGACAAGGAGGTGGTGTAGGTATTTTACTTTCCTCTCGTTGCACCTTCCAACAAATACACCCTATCTCTTCCCTCACTTTTCCCTCATTCGAAACCCACATGATTCGCTTATTCTCCCTTCTCTCTGTACGTGTTGCAGTCATATACCGACCCCCTGGCTCTGCAACTCAATTTCTAGATCACTTGGCTGCCTGGCTACCCTACTTCCTTTCCTCAGACACCCCTGCCCTCATTCTTGGCGACTTCAACATCCCCCTTAACAATCCCACTGCCTCATCTGCTAAACAACTTCTGCAACTCACTTCCTCTTTCGGTCTGTCACAATGGACTGATTCTCCCACTCACAAAGATGGTCACTCCCTTGACCTGATCTTTAGCTATCGATGCACTCTCTCAAACTTCTCAAACTCCCCTTTTCCTCTTTCTGACCACCATCTCCTTACCTGCAACATATCGTCCCTTCCTACAACTCTCCCACCTTCTACTCCTCACACCAAACTTCACAGAAGCATTAGGTCTTTAGATCAGCAACAACTTGCTAATTCCCTTCAACCACTCCTCTCATCCTTCTCCACCTTTTCCTGCTCTGAACAATCTATCTGCCACTATAATTCCACCCTTCTATCCGTCCTTGACAATCTCGCCCCTCTTACCACTGCTAGGAAATCACACACTCATCCCCAGCCCTGGCATACTCCTCTGACACGGTACCTACGCAGATGTTCCCGTACTGCTGAACGGCATTGGAGAAAATCACGGAGTTCAGCTGATTTTCTTCATTACAAATTCATCTTGAACTCCTACTACTCTGCCCTTAATCTCCACAAGCAACACTACTTCTCTACTCTTATCTCTAATCTTTCTTCAAACCCAAAACGTCTGTTCACCACTTTCAATACTCTCCTCCGCCCTCCCCCACTTCCTAATACAACTTCTCTGTCAGCTCAAGACTTTGCCAGTCACTTCACTAACAAAATTGACTCCATCAGACATGAAATCAGCTCTCAACACAATTCCATTCTCTCCTCCCCTCAAATACTGTCACTCAACCTCAACCCTCATAACCTGAAACGTAGTTAATTCTCCCCTGTTACTGAAGACGAAGTTTCAGCACTTATACTGCGCTCTCACCTCACTACCTGTCCCCTTGACCCTATCCCCTCAAAGCTGCTCCCCTCTCTCTCTGCTACCCTTACCCCTATGCTAACACACATTTTCAACCTCTCCCTCAGCACTGGTACATTTCCCTCATCGATGAAACATGCACTGGTCACACCTATCCTCAAAAAACCTTCCCTTGATCCTACTTCCCCATCCAACTACCGCCCAATTTCCCTCCTCCCTCTTGCTTCAAAGCTTCTCGAAAAACTAGTATATGCACGCCTATCCCATTTCCTTACGTTAAACTCCCTTCTTGACCCGCTGCAATCTGGATTTCGTCCCTATCACTCCACAGAGACAGCTATTGTTAAGGTCACCAACGACCTACTTACAGCTAAATCAAAAGGCCACTTCTCTCTGCTTATCCTCTTTGATCTGTCCGCAGCCTTTGACACTGTCGACCACCCTCTTTTGCTCCAAACCCTCCAATCCTTCGGCATCTGTGACACAGCCTTTTGTGGCTCTCTTCCTACCTGTCAAACCGTACCTTCAGTGTAGCCTTCTCTGGGGCCTCCTCTGCCCCGTCATCACTTTCTGTCGGAGTACCGCAAGGCTCTGTCCTCGGTCCCCTTCTCTTCTCAATCTATACGTCATCACTAGGTTCCCTAATTAAGTCCCACGGTTTCCAATATCATTTGTATGCCGATGACACCCAAATCTACTTCTCTGCAGCAGAACTATCTCCTTCCTTGCTAACCCGTGTCACTAACTGTCTTTCTCACATCTCTTCCTGGATGTCCTCTCACTACCTCAAGCTAAATCTCTCCAAAACTTAGCTCCTCATTTTCCCCCCTTCTTCCAAAATCTCCACCCCCAATATCTCTATAACTGTCGACAACTCCATCATTACCCCTACCCCGCATGCCCAATGTCTCGGGGTCACATTTGACTCAGATCTTTCCTTCACTCCTCACATTCAGTCCTTGGCTACAGCCTGCCGCTTCCACCTTAAAAACATCTCTAAAATTAGACACTTCCTTACACAAGACACAACTAAGATTTTAATCCACTCTCTCATTCTTTCCCGCCTTGATTACTGCAACTCTGTCCTCTCTGGTCTCCCCACCTGCCGCCTAGCTCCTTTACAATCCATAATGAATGCCTCTGCCAGACTCGTCTTCCTTACACATCGCTCTTCATCTGCTGTGCCTCTCTGCCAATCCCTTCACTGGCTTCCTCTTGCCTCTAGGATCAAACACAAAACTCTCACTCTGACATACAAAGCCCTCAACTGCACTGCTCCCCCCTACATCTCAGACCTTGTCTCCAGATACTCTCCCTCCCGTCCCCTTCGCTCTACTCATGACCTCCTACTCTCCACCTCTCTTGTCACCTCATCACACTCCCGTTTACAGGACTTCTCCAGACTGGCTCCCATCTTGTGGAACTCTCTGCCTCGCTCCACAAGACTCTCTTCTAGTTTTAAAATCTTCAAGTGCTCCCTAAAGACTCTACTGTTCAAGGACGCATACAACCTACGCTAACCTTTCCTAATACCAGTTCCTCTCCTCCACTGCAATCCCCTGAACCCTCTTAGCATGTAAGCTTAAAAGTCCAGCTGTTTGCAGATCACCTTCTTAAGAGCTGACTACAACAGTGCAACTCTTGGCAGGGCCCTCTACCCTGTAATTGTTTTGTTGTACTCCCCCTTTGTTTATAGCGCTGCGGAATCTGTTGGCGCTCTACAAATAACCGATAATAATAAAAATAAAGTTTATTGTATGTAACTTATTAATGTGATTGATTGATGCCTTAAATTGAATCTCAATAAAAATATTTAAAAAAAAACAACAACAAAAAAAAACAAGCACAGTAGTATTAGTTGCATCCCTCTTGCTAATGTTTATTGGCTGCCAGGCCACTTCCAACTGCTCATTGATTAAGTGCAATGCGGAATGGAAATTCGAAACATATTACACATTTTTTTTTTAAAAACTCCAATTGTAAATGATTACAAAATTAAGTAAATTGCCTGTTTTTTTAAAAAAAAAAAAGCAAACAAGTACTTTTTACAGGAAATTTTAAAAGTTAATACAATAGTTAAAAGCTTACAAAATAGATATTATTTTTTTATAGAGATACTGTATATATTTCTATTATATTGTAATGAAAAATTACATCTAAAAAGGACATCAAGCTAGAAAATTAGTAGATTGAATTACCCTAATTGTATCCCTTATCTTGGTTCACTAGAGCCTGAAGAGTTAATTTATACATGTAACAAGTTGTATGACATTTGCACACACCTTAGGAAGTGTGTGCTGTCTAGCTGCACATAGCCTTAAGCTAAATATGAAATTAGATGTATTTGCTTATGTAAAATATTTAATGCATATTCCTAGTTGAGTGTTTTTCATACTATTTTAATACAAGATGGTTAAAAAGAGCAATAGACACAAATTGTACAGAGAGTGGAAGTCTGAATAATAAAAATAAATAAATTCTCTAGATTTTGGTTTACATTGTTTTACAGTGTAATGTAAAACAGGATTTTAGTCCCTAGGGGGCAGTGTTGTTTTATAATGTAATGTTTAGTTTGGGTGTGTCATAGTGATGTTAAACAAGTACACAAGAAGTTATGGTTTCTTTAAATGATAGTATTCACAACACACTAGCCATTCAGTTTGTCTTTATAAGCCTGCAGACACAACATGTAATATTTTTGTGAAAGCTTATACAATGTATAATATATGAAACATACTGTAATTACACAAGGTAAATATGTCAGTATTGTATACAACTCTTTTTACATAAATGGCTCAAGTAGTAAAAATATTTTCCTGTCCACTAAAGCCTTGTTACCTGTGGTACGTGCACCGCTGGGGGTACCATGAACACTGGCAAGGGGGTACTCCAGCACTTGTCCTTTCATTATTATGGCCCTGATGCAGATTGTTGTTTCTTAGTTCTACCATCAACCACCCCTAACAGGTCAGGTTCTTATTCACTACCTGGGCTGGTCAGCTGCTCACTCACTTATGCTCAGGTAGGGAAATACTTAGACCCTAGACTGGAGTTGAGAAAAGCTGATCTAAAGCAGACTGTCACTGGAGTTTACCTGGAGTATATCACTGTGCAAAATGAGCTATGTGGCAGTAATATTTCCAATGGTTTGCTGCATATATATATTATCAAGAGAAAAGCAGGGAGGATCCAGCCCATAAAGGTAAAGTTTTGTAGTGTTAGGACCAGTAAGTATTGGGACACCTTGTAAGCTGGTGACTGGCTAAGCAGAATATGGCCATATTTTGTGACTAAGATCACAATTTTAATATAAAAGCAAATATGTTTTTTTTGCAGGCAATTTTTCGCAGCTTTTACAAATGTGTTGTTTATTTACAAGTGGATGTGCACCAATACCCTCTGTTTTGTGTAACTATTTTGTCTGATGGGCTCTTTGGCAGCACTCATAGAGATGTATTTAAACTTTTTGTAAGGTGTGCTAAACCAAACTTTGTGCATTTGTGTTTAACCTTTTAGCGCCGTTATGCCGTTGTATTCCATTCACATGGTACTGGGCTTTAGCGCTGTTAGGACGAAATACAACGTCATAGGCGTTTGGCTGTCCTCAAGTCAACGGCGCTTCCTGGATGTGATCGCGGTCTGGAGGGCGTGCCTAGCATCATAGGGACGCCCCCCTGACCCAATCCCATAATTGAAATATCGCGATCACGTGCACGACCGCAGGATTTCAATTTGTGTACATCGGAATGTTGTTCCAACATTATGACCCTGTCATGAAAGGGTTAAAAAAGGGAGAATGACCATGTTTTATTGATAAAGCACCCCACCCAAGCTCAGGTGTTCTCATGACAGTGTAATGGAGTTGTATAAAAAGCCAGGGAGGCGCATTCTATTATCAATAGAAAAAGCAGGAATAATTCAGCCCATAAAGGTAAAGTTTTGTAGTGTTAGGACCAGTAAGTATTGGGACACCTTGTAAGTTGGTGACTGGCTAAGCAGAATATGGCCATATTGTGTGACTAAGATCCCAACTTTAATATAAAAAAATATTTTTTTTTCTGCAGGATTTAAAAATGTTTTATTTGCATGTGGATGTGCGCCAATACTATTGGTCTCATTGGCAGCACTTCCAAATACTTTGTGTATATTATAGCTATTTTAGGATTAATATTTATTTGACAGGCAACTTTGTAATTATTTTAACCAGGTACAATAGCTATTAAATAGTTAAGATAATTACAAAATTACCTGTAAAATAAATCCTAACCTAAGTTACAATTAAACCTAACACTATACTATCATTAAATTAATTAAATACAATACCTACAATTACCTACAATTAAACCTAACACTACACTATCAATAAATAAATTAAATACAATTCCTACAAATAACTACAATGAAATAAACTAACTAAAGTACAAAAAATAAAAAAGAACTAAGTTACAAAAAATAAAAAAATATTTACAAACATAAGAAAAATATTACAACAATTTTAAACTAATTACACCTACTCTAAGCCCCCTAATAAAACAACAAAGACCCCCAAAATAAAAAAATGCCCTACCCTATTCTAAATTACTAAAGTTCAAAGCTCTTTAACCTTACCAGCCCTGAACAGGGCCCTTTGTGGGGCATGCCCCAAAGAATTCAGCTCTTTTGCCTGTAAAAAAAACATACAATCCCCCCCCAACATTACAACCCACCACCCACATACCCCTAATCTAACCCAAACCCCCCTTAAATAAACCTAACACTAAGCCCCTGAAGATCTTCCTAACTTATCTTCACCCTGCCAGGTTCACCGATCCGTCCTGAAGAGCTCCTCAGATGTCCTGATCCAAGCCCAAGCGGGGGGCTGAAGAGGTCCATGATCCGGATGAAGTCTTCATCCAAGCGGGAGCTGAAGAGGTCCATGATCCGGATGAAGTCTTCATCCAAGCGGGAGCTGAAGAGGTCCATGATCCGGATGAAGTCTTCTATCAACTGCATCTTCAATCTTCTTTCTTCCGGATCCATCTTGCAGACCTCCGACGCGGAACATCCTCTTCTCCCGACGCCTACTAGCCGAATGACGGTTCCTTTAAGGGACGTCATCCAAGATGGCGTCCCTCGAATTCCGATTGGCTGATAGGATTCTATCAGCCAATCGGAATTAAGGTAGGAATATTCTGATTGGCTGATGGAATCAGCCAATCAGAATCAAGTTCAATCTGATTGGCTGATCCAATCAGCCAATCAGATTGAGCTTGCATTCTATTGGCTGATCGGAACAGCCAATAGAATGCGAGCTCAATCTGATTGGCTGATTGGATCAGCCAATCGGATTGAACTTGATTCTGATTGGCTGATTCCATCAGCCAATCAGAATATTCCTACCTTAATTCCGATTGGCTGATAGAATCCTATCAGCCAATCGAAATTCGAGGGACGCCATCTTGGATGACGTCCCTTAAAGGAACCGTCATTCGGCTAGTAGGCGTCGGGAGAAGAGGATGTTCCGCGTCGGAGGTCTGCAAGATGGATCCGGAAGAAAGAAGATTGAAGATGCAGTTGATAGAAGACTTCATCCGGATCATGGACCTCTTCAGCTCCCGCTTGGATGAAGACTTCATCCGGATCATGGACCTCTTCAGCTCCCGCTTGGATGAAGACTTCATCCGGATCATGGACCTCTTCAGCTCCCGCTTGGATGAAGACTTCAGCCGGATCATGGATCTCTTCAGCCCCCCGCTTGGGCTTGGATTAGGACATCGGAGGAGCTCTTCAGGACGGATTGGTGAACCTGGCAGGGTGAAGATAAGGTAGGAAGATCTTCAGGGGCTTAGTGTTAGGTTTATTTAAGGGGGGTTTGGGTTAGATTAGGGGTATGTGGGTGGTGGGTTGTAATGTTGGGGGGGGATTGTATGTTTTTTTTTACAGGCAAAAGAGCTGAATTCTTTGGGGCATGCCCCGCAAAGGGCCCTGTTCAGGGCTGGTAAGGTTAAAGAGCTTTGAACTTTAGTAATTTAGAATAGGGTAGGGCATTTTTTTATTTTGGGGGGCTTTGTTATTTTATTAGGGGGCTTAGAGTAGGTGTAATTAGTTTAAAATTGTTGTAATATTTTTCTTATGTTTGTAAATATTTCTTTATTTTTTGTAACTTAGTTCTTTTTTATTTTTTGTACTTTAGCTAGTTTATTTAATTGTATTTATTTGTAGGAATTGTATTTAATTAATTTATTGATAGTGTAGTGTTAGGTTAATTGTAGGTAATTGTAGGTAGTTTATTTAAATAATTTATTGATAGTGTAGTGTTAGGTTTAATTGTAACTTAGGTTAGTATTTATTTTACAGGTAATTTTGTAATTATTTTAACTATTTTAGCTATTAAATAGTTCTTAACTATTTAATAGCTATTGTACCTGGTTAAAATAAATACAAAGTTACCTGTAAAATAAATATAAATCCTAAAATAGCTATAATATAATTATAATTTATATTGTAGCTATATTAGGATTTATTTTACAGGTAAGTATTTATCTTTAAATAGGAATAATTTATTTAATAAGAGTTAATTAATTTTGTTAGATGTAAATTATATTTAACTAGGGGGGTGTTAGTGTTAGGGTTAGACTTAGCTTTAGGGGTTAATCCATTTATTAGAATAGCGGTGAGCTCCAGTCGGCAGATTAGGGGTTAATAATTGAAGTTAGGTGTTGGCGATGTTAGGGAGGGCAGATTAGGGGTTAATACTATTTATTATAGGGTTAGTGAGGCAGATTAGGGGTTAATAACTTTATTATAGTAGCGCTCAGGTCCGGTTGGCAGATTAGGGGTTAATAAGTGTAGGCAGGTGGAGGCGACGTTGTGGGGGGCAGATTAGGGGTTAATAAATATAATATAGGGGTTGGCGATGTTAGGGCAGCAGATTAGTGGTACATAGGGATAATGTAATTAGCGGCGGTTTACGGAGCGGCAGATTAGGGGTTAATAATAATATGCAGGGGTCAGCGATAGCGGGGGCGGCAGATTAGGGGTTAATAAGTGTAAGGTTAGGGGTGTTTAGACTCGGGGTACGTGTTAGAGTGTTAAGTGCAGACGTAGGAAGGGTTACCGCATAGCAAACAATGGGGCTGCGTTAGGAGCTGAACGTGGCTTTTTTGCAGGTGTTTGTTTTTTTTTCAGCTCAAACAGCTGCATTGTTTCCTATGGGGGAATCGTGCACGAGCACGTTTTTGAGGCTGGCCGCTTGCGTAAGCAACTCTGGTATCGGGAGTTGAAGCTGCGTTAAAAATGCTCTACGCTCCTTTTTTGGAGCCTAACGCAGCCTTTATGTGGACTCTCAATACCAGAGTTATTTTTATGGTGCGGCCAGAAAAAAGCAGGCGTTAGTTTTTCGGGTCGTTACCGACAAAACTCCAAATCTAGCCGTTAGTGCCTTATACGTTTTAATTAGTTTATAAGACTTATTTTCTTTTATCAATCACTTTTCCTTATTATAACGAATACAAATTTTGTTTAGTATAAGTTTATATGCAATGTGCAGGGAAGCACCTACACCACTGTTTGTAGAGAGTATAATTTTTAGTCTTCCAAAACTAAGGCCTAGATTTGGAGTTTGGCGTTAGCCGTGAAAACCAGCGTTAGAGGCTCCTAACGCTGGTTTTAGGCTACCGCCGGTATTTGGAGTCACTCAAAATAGGGTCTAACGCTCACTTTTCAGCCACGACTTTTCCATACCGCAGATCCCCTTACGTTAATTGCGTATCCTATCTTTTCAATGGGATCTTTCTAACTCTGGTATTTAGAGTCGTTTCTGAAGTGAGCGTTAGACATCTAACGACAAAACTCCAGCCGCAGGAAAAAAGTCAGTAGTTAAGAGCTTTCTGGGCTAACGCCGGTTTCTAAAGCTCTTAACTACTGTACTCTAAAGTACACTAACACCCATAAAATACCTATGTACCCCTAAACCGAGGTCCCCCCACATCGCCGACACTCGAATAAATTTTTTTAACCCCTAATCTGCCGACCGCCACCTACGTTATCCTTATGTACCCCTAATCTGCTGCCCCTAACACCGCCGACCCCTGTATTATATTTATTAACCCCTAAGCTGCCCCCCACAACGTCGCCTCCACCTACCTACACTTATTAACCCCTAATCTGCCGACCGCAAAGCGCCGCCACCTACGTTATCCTTATGTACCCCTAATCTGCTGCCCCTAACACCGCCGACCCCTATATTATATTTATTAACCCCTAATCTGCCCCCAACAACGTCGCAGCCAGCTACCTACAATAATTAACCCCCAATCTGCCGACCGCAAAGCGCCGCCACCTACGTTATCCTTATGTACCCCTAATCTGCTGCCCCTAACACCGCCGACCCCTATATTATATTTATTAACCCCTAATCTGCCCCCCACAACGTCGCCTCCACCTGCCTACACTTATTAACCCCTAATCTGCCGACTGGAGCTCACCGCTATTCTAATAAATGTATTAACCCCTAAAGCTAAGTCTAACCCTAACACTAACACCCCCCTATGTTAAATATAATTTACATCTAACGAAATTAATTAACTCTTATTAAATAAATTATTCCTATTTAAAGATAAATACTTACCTGTAAAATAAATCTTAATATAGCTACAATATAAATTATAATTATATTATAGCTATTTTAGGATTTATATTTATTTTACAGGTAACTTTGTATTTATTTTAACCAGATACAATAGCTATTAAATAGTTAAGAACTATTTAATAGCTAAAATAGTTAAAATAATTACAAAATTACCTGTAAAATAAATCCTAACCTAAGTTACAATTAAACCTAACACTACACTATCAATAAATTAATTAAATAAACTACCTACAATTACCTACAATTAACCTAACACTACACTATCAATAAATTAATTAAATACAATTCCTACAAATAAATACAATTAAATAAACTAGCTAAAGTACAAAAAATAAAAAAGAACTAAGTTACAAAAAATAATAAAATATTTACAAACATTAGAAAAATATTACAACAATTTTAAACAACAATTTTAAACTAATTACACCTACTCTAAGCCCCCTAATAAAATAACAAAGCCCCCCAAAATAAAAAAATGCCCTACCCTATTCTAAATTACTAAAGTTCAAAGCTCTTTAACCTTACCAGCCCTGAACAGGGCCCTTTGCGGCGCATGCCCCAAAGAATTCAGCTCTTTTGCCTGTAAAAAAAAACATACAATCCCCCCCCAACATTACAACCCACCACCCACATACCCCTAATCTAACCCAAACCCCCCTTAAATAAACCTAACACTAAGCCCCTGAAGATCTTCCTACCTTATCTTCACCCTGCCAAGTTCACCGATCCATCCTGAAGAGCTCCTCCGATGTCCTGATCCAAGCCCAAGCGGGGGGCTGAAGAGGTCCATGATCCGGCTGAAGTCTTCATCCAAGCGGGAGCTGAAGAGGTCCATGATCTGGATGAAGTCTTCATCCAAGCGGGAGCTGAAGAGGTCCATGATCCGGATGAAGTCTTCTATCAACGGCATCTTCAATCTTCTTTCTTCCGGATCCATCTTGCAGACCTCCGACGCGGAACATCCTCTTCTCCCGATGCCTACTAGCCGAATGACGGTTCCTTTAAGGGACGTCATCCAAGATGGCGTCCCTCGAATTCCGATTGGCTGATAGGATTCTATCAGCCAATCGGAATTAAGGTAGGAATATTCTGATTGGCTGATGGAATCAGCCAATCAGAATCAAGTTCAATCCGATTGGCTGATCCAATCAGCCAATCAGATTGAGCTCGCATTCTATTGGCTGTTCCGATCAGCCAATAGAATGCGAGCTCAATCTGATTGGCTGATTGGATCAGCCAATCGGATTGAACTTGATTCTGATTGGCTGATTCCATCAGCCAATCAGAGTATTCCTACCTTAATTCCGATTGGCTGATAGAATCCTATCAGCCAATCGGAATTCGAGGGACGCCATCTTGGATGACGTCCCTTAAAGGAACCGTCATTCGGCTAGTAGGCGTCGGGAGAAGAGGATGTTCCGCGTCGGAGGTCTGCAAGATGGATCCGGAAGAAAGAAGATTGAAGATGCAGTTGATAGAAGACTTCATCCGGATCATGGACCTCTTCAGCTCCCGCTTGGATGAAGACTTCATCCGGATCATGGACCTCTTCAGCTCCCGCTTGGATGAAGACTTCAGCCGGATCATGGACCTCTTCAGCCCCCCGCTTGGGCTTGGATCAGGACATCGGAGGAGCTTTTCAGGACGGAACGGTGAACCTGGCAGGGTGAAGATAAGGTAGGAAGATCTTCAGGGGCTTAGTGTTAGGTTTATTTAAGGGGGGTTTGGGTTAGATTAGGGGTATGTGGGTGGTGGGTTGTAATGTTGGGGGGGGATTGTATTTTTACAGGCAAAAGAGCTGAATTCTTTGGGGCATGCCCCGCAAAGGGCCCTGTTCAGGGCTGGTAAGGTTAAAGAGCTTTGAACTTTAGTAATTTAGAATAGGGTAGGGCATTTTTTTATTTTGGGGGGCTTTGTTATTTTATTAGGGGGCTTAGAGTAGGTGTAATTAGTTTAAAATTGTTGTAATATTTTTCTTATGTTTGTAAATATTTTTTTATTTTTTGTACTTTAGCTAGTTTATTTAATTGTATTTATTTGTAGGAATTGTATTTAATTAATTTATTGATAGTGTAGTGTTAGGTTAATTGTAGGTAATTGTAGGTAGTTTATTTAATTAATTTATTGATAGTGTAGTGTTAGGTTTAATTGTAACTTAGGTTAGGATTTATTTTACAGGTAATTTTGTAATTATTTTAACTATTTTAGCTATTAAATAGTTCTTAACTATTTAATAGCTATTGTACCTGGTTAAAATAAATACAAAGTTACCTGTAAAATAAATATAAATCCTAAAATAGCTATAATAAAATTATAATTTATATTGTAGCTATATTAGGATTTATTTTACAGGTAAGTATTTATCTTTAAATAGGAATAATTTATTTAATAAGAGTTAATTAATTTTGTTAGATGTAAATTATATTTAATTTAGGGGGGTGTTAGTGTTAGGGTAAGACTTAGCTTTAGGGGTTAATACATTTATTAGAATAGCGGTGAGCTCCAGTCGGCAGATTAGGGGTTAATAATTGAAGTTAGGTGTCGGCGATGTTAGGGAGGGCAGATTAGGGGTTAATACTATTTATTATAGGGTTAGTGAGGCGGATTAGGGGTTAATAACTTTATTATAGTAGCGCTCAGGTCCGGTCGGCAGATTAGGGGTTAATAAGTGTAGGCAGGTGGAGGCGACGTTGTGGGGGGCAGATTAGGGGTTAATAAATATAATATAGGGGTCGGCGATGTTAGGGCAGCAGATTAGGGGTACATAGGGATAATGTAATTAGCGGCGGTTTACGGAGCGGCAGATTAGGGGTTAATAATAATATGCAGGGGTCAGAGATAGCGGGGGCGACAGATTAGGGGTTAATAAGTGTAAGGTTAGGGGTGTTTAGACTCGGGGTACATGTTAGGGTGTTAGGTGCAGACGTAGGAAGTGTTTCCGCATAGCAAACAATGGGGCTGCGTTAGGAGCTGAACGTGGCTTTTTTGCAGGTGTTTGGGTTTTTTTCAGCTCAAACAGCTCCATTGTTTCCTATGGGGGAATCGTGCACGAGCACGTTTTTGAGGCTGGCCGCTTGCGTAAGCAACTCTGGTATCGAGAGTTGAAGCTGCGTTAAAAATGCTCTACGCTCCTTTTTTGGAGCCTAACGCCGCCTTTATGTGGACTCTCAATACCAGAGTTATTTTTATGGTGCGGCCAGAAAAAAGCCGGCGTTAGTTTTTCGGGTCGTTACCGACAAAACTCCAAATCTAGCTGTAAGCTAGATGAATTGTGTGCAAAGCATAGTGATCTGGCGAGCAGAAAGAAGCAAATTTATTTTTAGTGAACTGTTAGGAGATTCTGTCAGCAGAGAAAGTGAGCAAAACTAAGAGCAGATTAAAGGGACAGTCTACAATAGAATTTTTATTATTTTAAAAGATATATAATCCCTTTATTACCCATTCCCCAGTTTTGCATAACCAACACAGTTATATTAATATACTTTTTAGCTCTGTGATTACCTTGTATCTAAGCATATTCTGACAACCCCTTGATCACATGACTTTATTTATTATCTATTGACTTGCATTTTAGCCAATTAGTGCTGTGTTGTACTGACTCTTAAAGAACTCCCCGGGCATGATCACAATGTTATCTATATGGCCCACATGAACTAGCAGTCTCCTATAAATAAAATAATAATAAAAAGCATGTGATTAAGAGGCTGTCTATAGTGGCTTAGAAACAGGCAGAAATTTAGAGGTTTAAATGTTATAAAATATATTAATATAACAATGTTGGTTGTGCAAAGCTGGGGAATGGGTAGTAAAGGCGTTATCTATCTTTTTAAACAATAACATTTTTAGTGTAGAATGTCCCTTTAAAGGGACAGTCTGCTTGAAAATTGTTATTGTTTAAAAAGATAATCCCATTATCAACAAATCCCCTTTTTGCATAACAACATTTATATTAATTTATTTTTACCGCAATCTGCTCCTTATCTCAGTCCTTGCATTTAAAGGGACAGTCTACAATAGAATTGTTATTGTTTAAAAAGATAGATAATCCCTTTATTACCCATTCCCCAGTTTTGCATAATCAACACTGTTATAATAATATCCTTTTTACCTCTGTGATTACCTTGTATCTAAGCCTCTTCTTCCAGCCCCCTGATCACATGACTGTGACTGTTTATTATCTATTGGCCTGCATTTAGTATTGTGTTGTGCTAAATCTTAAATAACTCCCCGGGCATTAAAGGGATATTCCAGCCAAAACTGAAACCCACATGGATGCATTTCATTTATGAATAGAAGCATTTGTGTAATATACATGTATTAGCAGAAATGCTTCTAATAAAAGCTATAGCGGGTTTAAAAGTGCACTGTGCACCAGCATTTTAAACACAGCACTTACTCAGAGAGCCTAAGGTGCTTGTACCATCTGGTAATGACTCAATTTTTTCATTGCTGACATGATACAAGCCCCACTGGAGCTCTGAGTAGCTGCAGTATTTAGAATGTTGGTGCACTGAGAATATCTAGCTATGCTTCAGGTGCAGAGAAAAATGCTAGCACTAAAACAGTGATAACTTTTACTAGAGGCATTTTTTGCCAATACATGTATGTTGCAAATATGTTTCTATTCAAAGATGTAATTCATCTATGTGCATTAAAATTTTGACTGGAATGTCCCTTTAACACAGTGTTATCTATATTGCCCACGTGTACTTTCAGTCTCTTGTTGTGAAAAGCAATTTAAAAGGCATGTAATAAGAGGCAGTCCTCAAGGGCTTAGAAATTAACATATGAGCCTACCTAGGTTTAGTTTCAACTAAGAATACCAAGAGAACAAAGCAAATTTGATGATGAAAATAAATTGGAAAGTTGATTAAAATTACTAGTCCTATCTGAATAATGAGTTTAATTTTGACTAGACTGTCCCTTTAAGCCAATTAGTGTTGGTTCTTGTGAACCCATTATCATACTCCACATAAATGAGCACAATGTTACCTTTGAGGCACATATGAGCTAGAACTCTAGCTATATTGCATTGTAGAAGGCTAAAAAACAAAACACTGAGATAAGGGGGCGGCCTGCAGTAAATTAGAAACAGGCAATCTTAGAGGCTATAAAGTATATTAATTTAACAATGTTGGTTATGCAAAGCTGGGGAATGAGTAGTAAAGGCATTATCTATGTTTTTAAACAAAAATAAATAAAGTAGACTCTCCCAGAGCTGTTAAATTTTTGAGTCAAGCTGAACTGATTGTGTTCAACATCAACTTGTGTGCACAGTCTCTGTAGGGATATACTTGTGTCCTGTTTCTGTTGGGATGAGATCTTGCACAAAGGGTTCGATTTATCAAGCTAGGTCGGACAGCATTGCACACGAGTGCTGTTTTGTGCTTGCGTGCAACACCGCCCCCTGCCCACGCTCAGCCAATCATGCACTCAAGGAGGTTGAAATTCTCCACTTAAGAGGTGGAGAAGAGGTTAGAAAGCAGCGGTTTGATAAATACTCTCGTGAGAACCTGCAGTCGTAGGGGGGTGAATGGCTTGATAAATTGAGCCCAAAGAGTTTGTCACCTAATAATGAAGTTCCTTCAATGTGTACCTGCAGTATTCTCTTTGCCCTACCTTCCCACCACTGTATGATAACCACGTGCCATGTCATGATACTAACTGAAGCTAAGAATTGCTGAATGTATAATCGTTGCTGTGTTTTACAATAAAAGTCATCTTTATTGCACAGCATTCAGTTTCTTTCTTTTTCAGTGCTAATAGGTGGGACTCTCTTAATACAAATAATGGCAAGTTCTGGTGTTTGCACAATCGCTTCTTACTTTTTATCCTAAAAATATTTGTGTTGCAGGTGGAGGCACTTAGGGGGAAAAAGAGGGCCTGTAGGGGTGCTTGCTACAAACAGAATGAGAAACGCTCCACTAGAAACAGTAAAACCTTTTTATTGCACTGCAGTTATGTTTATAGGGACATCGTAATCCCTGCACATTTTTATGTAACCTTAAAAAGCAAACTTTCTTCCTTTCCTTACAATGTGTTTTTTTTTTAAGGGATAGAAAGGTCAAAAATGAAATGTGCATGGGTGCTTTTCAATATAAATAGAAGCATGTTTGCAATATACTTCCATTATCAAAAATGCTTCTAGAAAGTTATTCCTGTTAGTTCCCCATGCACCAGTATTCAAGCTCAGAGCTGGTGGTAGTTTGTATGGTTTGACTGCTGACTCTCTGGGCCAGATTACAAGTGGGTCGCAAAATATCGCTTCCGCAAGGGCGATATTTGTGCTCCACTTTGTAATACCAGTGCACGCAAATGTGTGTGCTGGTATTACAAGTTATTACAAGTTAGGTCACGTTCGCATTGCACGGAAACTTAGCGCTCAAAAGAGAGCACTTACATAGGCTCCAATGGGCATGAGAACCTAGCACAGCTTAGGGGGTAAGTCATGCAGCAAAGGGCTACAGATTTAAATATTTATGTGTATGTGTATATATATATATGTGTGTGTGTGTGTGTGTGTGTGTGTATATATATATATATATATATATATATATATATATATATATATATATATATATATATATATATATATATATAAAAATAAATATAGTTGGGGAGAGATATTGGGTATTTAGCTTAAATGGTTAAATACAGAAAAAAAAAAAATATATATATAGATGCAGTCACATCCAGTGGTGCAGACCCTCATAAAGTCATTTATATGTGAGCAATAAAGAAAGATTTGGTTACAGAATTTCGACAAACCCTGCATAAATAAAAGGGACTTCAGCACTCTTTTGAAAAAATCTTATATCAATTTATTCCAGAAACAGATCTAAAAACAGTGGACCCTTTGCCTTACTCGTAAGCAAAATTCCTATACACATGAGCACACATTAAAAAAGATACATATGCACACTTGACAGGCCAGCCTAATTTTAAGATAACCTATATAAAAGTTATGCGACTATATCACAAGCAACAGACTGTAATAAATAGACATATTAGCTGAAATGCCTATACAATGGTTAACATTATAAGCAAAATACAATGCCAAATGTTATGTATCAGTTAATCAACAACAGGTTATCACAACTTTGTTGCAAAAAAATGGCAAGTCCCCCAAAAGAAACATGTAACCTGAGTGAGAGTTTATGCTGCAACAGGCTAACGAAACCGAAGTAACAAGTGTGAAGTTAACACTGCAATCGGTTTGGCACAAGTCCCACAGAGCTGAAAAAAGTAAAAGTTCACTTTACTATATCGTCAGCTGAATCCATTAATCAATACCGCTTTCACTGTCGGTGCTAATTCAGATTATTATAACCTTGGTGACTAAATAATCTTGATTTTATTAAAGACAGGAGGCGAATATTTTTGCATAATTCTTTACTGAAACCAAAACAGCAGCAAAGAAAACTGAAAAGAAGAAAAAATATAACATAGCAACAGTGTATAACCAATCAGGATACAGCATAGTAATAAAGAGTCCAGAACAATCTAAGCCCTTCCTCTTTTCTTTGAGGAATCTCTTGAAAGACTACAGAAGAATAGTGATGTCACAAACATAAAATTTTGCGTTTGCGAACTTCCACAAAAGTTTGAGAACGGGTGAACCTCCATTGACTTCAATAGGCAGGGAATTTTAAAACCCACAGGGACTCTGGCCACAATAGTGATGAAAAAGTAGTTTCAAGGGGACTAACACCTGGACTGTGGCATGCCGGACGGGGATCCATGGCAAAACTCCCACGGAAAATTACATAGTTGATGCAGAGTCTGGTTTTAATCTATAAAGGGCATAAATCACCTAACATTCCTAAATTGTTTGGAATAACGTGCTTTAAAACATCAGGTATGATGTTGTATCGATCAGGTAGTGTAAGGGTTATGCCCGCTTCACAGTGACAGACCAAACTCCCCGTTTAACGCAAAAAAGTTTTTATTTTTTTTAAATGTACAATTACACTACTATTAAACAAGATATGAGTGGTGGCACTGGGCAAGTGGGCACAGTATAAGCTGTGAGCCTGACACAAAAAAGCAGACTGATGTTTCACAGTCAAAAAAGGTTTTTTTTTTTTTTTAAATGTACACTACTATTAAACAAGATATGAGTGGTGGCACTGGGCAAGTGGGCACAGTATACGCTGTGAGCCTGACACACACGCTGGCAGACAGGCAACTGCAATTAGATTACACAGGGAAAAAAAACAGCCCTAAAAAGGGCTTTTTGGGGTGCTGTCCTTACAGCAGAGATCAGATGAGTCCTTCAGGACTGTAGTGGACACTGAATACACTAGCCTAGCTATAGATTTCCCTATTAATCAGCAGCAGCTACACTGTCCCTCCTCTCACTAACAATGCAGCTTCCGAATTAATCTAAAATGGATGCTGTCCAGGAGGTAGGAGGGTCTGGGAGGGAGGGTCTGCTGCTGATTGGCTGGAATGTGCCTGCTAACTGTGAGGTACAGGGTCAAAGTATTACTCAATGATGACGAATAGGGGGCGGATCGAACATCGCATATGTTCCCCCGCCGCGGCGAACGCACATGCTATGTTCGCCAGGAACTATTCGCCGGCGAACTATTCGCGACATCACTACAGAAGAACAAACATCAATAACATCCTATGAAGAAAGGAATTCGAAGCCTTGTGGAAGATCTTAGCCAAGCCTTTAAAGATGCATGAAAAAATCCAGTCCACTGAATTAAACTGTAAGGAAGAAATAAAAGTGACAATAATAATTGTTCTTAGGTACAGAATTATAGAAAAAAACATAACCATGAAAATATATAAACATTTCAAAATCTTTTCCCTGAAATTTTTTTTTTTTTTTTAACTTTTTTTTTTTTTTAATCTACACAGGGAGAGGCAAGAAGAAAAAGGGTGGGAAAATATTTGCCTCCTGTCTTTAATAAAATCAAGATTATTTAGTCACTAAGGTTATAATAATCTGAATTTTATGTCAAGACAGGAGGCTTCATATTTTTGCAATTTTAACGCAATACAAGTAATGATTCAGAAGCGTGAAGAATGGGTTTAAAATAAAAATGAGAAAAGGTGGTTGAAGAAGACCAATCTGCGGCCTTAAGAATGTCTTGAAGATTGCTGCCCGATAAAAGAGCTTTGGATGCAGCCGCTCCACGAACGGAATGAGCTCCAAACGAAAGATCAATGCCTGCAGAAGACATGAGCCAACGAACCCATCTGGCTAACGTGGGGGGAGAGACGGGGTGAAAGGGGGGAACAAAGGAGATAAGTAATTGACCCCCAGAAGAAGGGCGGGAAGAAATCGTCTTAGAAAGATAAGATTTCAGACAAAGAGCCACACAGAGTTGAGGGTCCTCAGGGAAATAGGGGTAGAAGATGGAAGATGACATGGATTTTGTGCATTTAGAGATAGAAAAGGTAACGCCCTCAGGGGAAAAGGAAATGCCTTCTACGTCCAGCGCACGGATATCTGAAATTCTGCGGAAGGAAACCAAGCAGAGCAACATAGCCAATTTGGCCGACAATTGTTTAAGGGAAAGGTCTGCATTGGGAGGCCAATTCCTAAGAAAGGACAGCATGATGGAAACATCCCAAAGGTTAGAATATCTCGCGGGAGGTGGAACCTTCAGTCGAATGGCTTTTAAAATCCAGCAAATCAGGGGATGTCTTCCAACCGGATTACCATCCACAGGAAAATGACCCGCTGAAATTGCAGAACGGACAACATTAATGGAGCGGTAAGCTTTCCCTTGGGAAAAAAGTTCGAAAAGAAAATTTACTATAAAAACTACAGGAGCTGAAAAGGGATCAACCTGCCTGTGAGAACACCAACTAACCCATGACGCCCAGGCTGAAGAGTAACATTTCCTGGTGCCAGGGGTGCAAGATTCTTGAAGGAGAAGTTGAGCGTCTCTAGAAAGGCCTTCGGAAGACCAGGATCCCCTGAAATCTGCCAAGCCAGCAGGGGAAGGCGGTCCTGGAGAACCAGGGGATGAGGTTCGCCCTTTGGATCTGAAAGGATGTCGAGCCGATTGGGCAGAAGAAGAGGCGGAGAAACAGCCATCTCCAGAAGGAGCGGGAACCAGGGCTGCATTGGCCAAAAGGGGATAACCATTGTCAGGGAATATCTGAATCTCCTGACCGTCCAGAGGGTTCTCGTGATGAAGGGAGGGAAAGTGTAAGCTCCGGACTGAGGCCAACTCTGCAGGAACGCATCCGAGGCCACGCTCCCCGGATCTGGAAACCAGCTGAAATCATGAGGTAATTGATGATTGATCCTGGAAGTGAAAAGGTCCACCGAAAAGGGACCAAAAACTCTCTGAATTTTCAGAAAAACAGGGCAAAGAAGACGCTAATCGCTGGAGTCTCTCCAAAAACGAGAGAACCAGTCTGCAACAGTATTGGGAACTCCAGGGATATACTGAGCCTGGAGAGAGATGTTGCAGGAGGCACAGAACCTGAATAGTTCTGAGGCAAGATCCCATAGCATCTTGGATTTCATACCTCCCAAGCGATTGATGTATTGGACCACAGATATGTTGTCCATACGGAGGAGGATGCAGCAATCCGTAAATTGTTTGGAGAAAGAGCGAATGGCAAAAGAGCCTGCCAAAAGCTCTAGACAATTGATGTTCCAGAGGGGACCAAGATCCTCCCGTTGCAGAGGTCTTGAAAGACGCTCCCCCAACCCAGAAGACTGGAATCTGAGGAGAGAACAAAGTCTGGCAAGGATCCAAAGATAGCCTTGCCATTCCAAGACTCCATTTGAAGGAGCCACCAGGACATCTCTGCACGGACCTCCTCGTTCAAACAAATCATCTGATGATATGAACGGCATTCTCTGAAAGACTGAATCTTCAGCCTCTGCATTGCTCGGTAATGCAGAGGGGCTGGAAAAATCGCCTGAATGGAAGAGGCGAGGAGCCCGATGATTCTGGAAAGTTGGCGGATAGATACCATGGGGGATGCCAGTACCTCTCGAATTTCCAATTTGATCTTGTCGATCTTCTCCTGAGGTAGAAGGAGCAGACCTGAGGTGGAGTCTAGGAGAAAACCTAGAAACTCTACTCTCTGAGAGGGAATTAAGGCTGACTTTTCTGAATTGATAACAAATCCTAGCCCTTGAAGAAGGGAGGAGGTTGTGTGTAAGTTACAAAGGAGGGAAGAACGATCTTCTGCCATGAGGAGAATGTTGTCCAGGTAAATGATAAGGCGAATGCCTTTGCCTTTGAGGGTTGCAATGACGGGCTTTAGAAGTTTGGTGAAATACCAAGGAGCTGAACTGAGGCTGAAAGGAAGACAAGTAAATTGCCAGATCCTGTCGTTCCAGAGGAACTTGAGGAATTTCCGATGGTCTGGAAACACTGGGACCGTAAGGTAGGCATCTGTCAAGTCTAGGCGGACGAACCAATCTCCAATACGGAGTAGGTCCCTGAGCATGTGGATACTCTCCATCTTGAAATGGCGGTATACCACGAAGTAATTTAACTCCCGAAGGAAGAGGTTGCTTAGAAACCCCTTCTCCGGGTTTGAAACCTCCTCTATCGCGCCTTTGAGACGGAGAGATTGAACCTCTAAACCAATAAGGTCTACATTTGATTTTGAAAGATTCAGGGGTTTTGGGTGACCACTCTGGAAGGGAGGGCATATGAATTTCAGTCTGAAGCCTCTCACTGTCTGAGCAATCCAAGGGTCCTGAGAAATTAAGTCCCACGTATGGGGAAAAAAGGGACAGTCTGCCTGCAAAGGGAGATTTGGGGGAAGAAGTCGGGAACAAAGGAGGAGTACTCACTCTGGGTAGCGGGAGCGCATGGAGGTAAGGTGGGCCTGGGAAGGGCTGATTGCTCGTGCTCTTGGTGGGAAGAGAGTTCTCTGAGGATAGGAGGGGTACTACTGGAAGGCGACTGCTTGGTGTTGCTGAACCATGAACTGCTGACGGCCGGGCAGACGACCCCTGAATCTGCTGGCCTTGCCAAAAACCCGATTAGAGGGGTTGAAAAATCTCCTAAGGGAGGCTTGAATCCTATCTATAGAAGTAAAAGTGTAGACATAATGCCTCATAATATCCAAAAAGGGTTCTCCAAAAATAAGACCTTTGGCTGAAGAGCCTGCTTTTTCGACAGCGAGAAACAGCCAATCTAGGATTAATTCTCAAAAGGGCAGATCTTCTGCGTTCAGTAGAAATGGCTACATTGGCGTTGCCAAGGAAGCATAAAGCTCGAAAAGCCCATTCTCGAATGGCGAAAGGATCTAAAGGAGAGCCAGGCAAAAGGGCTTCATCCGAAAGATGTAAAATCTGGGCTAAAGGACCCGAAGTGTCCAGAAGTTTATCCTGAACCCCTCTAAGAGCCTTGTTTAAACCCTTCCTAGGATCCTTTCCCCTTCTAGTTAGAAAGGTAGCGAGTTTAGCATCAAACTCAGGAGTTACGGATTCCCTACCAAGGAGGGAAGGTCTACGGTATTCTGCTCGTAATTTATTACGATCTTCACGATCGAGAGGTTTTCTGAGAGATTCTGCAAAAAACGAGAGAGATGAGGAGCTAACGCCCAGTCCGATGACCTGGGATGTTTAATGTGCTTAGGGCTAAAGCTGGGATTTCCAGCCGGGTCCACCATTTCGTCCTCTAGTTCAATATGAGAAGACCGGGAGCGAGGAGCCCCAGTCTGAGGAGCTGAATTTTGGATCAAGCTCTAGGTCAGACTGAGGATCCTCTTCCCAATCTAATACTGGAAAAGACTCCATATAGTCCTCCAAATCAAAATTCTCTGAGTCCGAGTTCTGAATCCCCCCTTGTACACCTTGTACACCCAGGAGGGGGATGGGTTCGTTTACCCCATTTAGCCTCTGGGGAGGAGGTTCTGACACCCCTATGTGAAACGCCCAGGGGAAGGGCTTTGGATTTCGGAGCCTTGCCCTTATGTGGGGCAGGGCGAGAATGAAGTTTCCAATGACGCTTGCGTGATATTGGAGGGTCTGTATCAGAGGATGAGGATTCCTCAAAATGAAGGGACTGAGGTTGTTCTAAAACCTTCTCAGGAGGGGGAGAAGGAACATTATTTTTAAGGGCAGAAGCTATGGCCAAATTAATATAAGCTAAAAGATCCTCTTTGGATTGTGAGTAAGAAGGGGCGGGGTCAATGACAGGGTCGGCAGACTCCATTCTTTCGAATTGATGAAAAAAAATGAGTTTGATCTAAATGAAAAAATAAAATATTGAAATAAAAATCAAACCCTTATAAAACATTGTTATAAGAAAATAAAATTAAATGTTTGGTTAATTAAGAGAAGAGGCAGGATTTGAACCCTGAACCTACAATCTCAAAGAATACAGAGTTAGCCCACAAAGCTATTGAGAAAGTTTAAAAATACAGACATCTATAAAAGTAATAACTCTTTTTTTTTTTTTTTTTTTTAAATAAACAAAACGTTACTGACAGAAAAGTCTTTATGCAGCCGAGTTTAAACAACAACTTTTGTTTAGTGCACAATCAAGGAACAAGTAGCAGTAGTTGGATTTGAACCCCAAACCTTCTGCATGGAAAGTAGTTAAGCTAACCAATATGCTACAAAAGCGGTTTATAAAAGCTTTCGGCTAGATTTAGAGTTGGGCGGTAGCCGTCAAAACCAGCGTTAGAGGCTCCTAACGCTGGTTTTTACCGTCCGCTGGTATTTGGAGTCAGTCAGGAAAGGGTCTAACGCTCACTTTGCAGCCGTGACTTTTCCATACCGCAGATCCCCCTACGCCATTTGCGTATCCTATCTTTTCAATGGGATCTTTCTAACGCCGGTATTTAGAGTTTTGGCTGAAGTGAGCGTTAGAAATCTAACGACAAAACTCCAGCCGCAGAAAAAAGTCAGTAGTTAAGAGCTTTCTGGGCTAACGCCGGTTTATAAAACGCTTAACTACTGTGCTCTAAAGTACACTAACACCCATAAACTACCTATGTACCCCTAAACCGAGGTTCCCCACATCGCCGCCACTCTATTAAAATTTTTTAACCCCTAATCTGCCGACAGCACATCGCCGCAACCTACGTTATCCCTATGAACCCCTAATCTGCTGCCCCTAACACCGCCGACTCTATATTATATTTATTAACCCCTAATATGCCGCCCCCAACGTCGCCACTACCTACCTACACTTATTAACCCCTAATCTACCGACCGGACCGCACCGCTACTATAATAAATGTATTAACCCCTAATCCGCCTCACTCCCGCCTCAATAACCCTATAATAAATAGTATTAACCCCTAATCTGCTCTCCCTAACATCGCCGACACCTAACTTCAAGTATTAACCCCTAATCTGCCGACCGGAGCTCACCGCTACTCTAATAAATTTTTTAACCCCTAAAGCTAATTCTAACCCTAACCCTAACCCTAACACCCCCCTAAGTTAAATATAATTTTATTCTAACAAAATAAATTAACTCTTATTAAATAAATTATTCCTATTTAAATCTAAATACTTACCTGTAAAATAAACCCTAATATAGCTACAATATAAAAAATAATTATATTGTAGCTATTTTAGGATTAATATTTATTTTACAGGCAACTTTGTAATTATTTTAACCAGGTACAATAGCTATTAAATAGTTAATAACTATTTAATAGCTAAAATAGTTAAAATAATTACAAAATTACCTGTAAAATAAATCCTAACCTAAGTTACAATTAAACCTAACACTACACTATCAATAAATAAATTAAATAAACTACCTACAATTACCTACAATTAAACCTAACACTACACTATCAATAAATTAATTAAATACAATAACTACAAATAACTACAATTAAATAAACTAACTAAAGTACAAAAAATAAAAAAGAACTAAGTTACAAAAAATAAAAAAATATTTACAAACATTAGAAAAATATTACAACAATTTTAAACTAATTACACCTACTCTAAGCCCCCTAATAAAATAACAAAGACCCCCAAAATAAAAAAAATGCCCTACCCTATTCTAAATTTAAAAAGTTCAAAGCTCTTTTACCTTACCAGCCCTGAAAAGGGCCATTTGCGGGGCATGCCCCAAATAATTCAGCTCTTTTGCCTGTAAAAAAAAACATACAATACCCCCCCCAACATTACAACCCACCACCCTCATACCCCTAATCTAACCCAAACCCCCCTTAAATAAACCTAACACTAAGCCCCTGAAGATCTTCCTACCTTATCTTCACCATGCCAGGTTCACCGATCCATCCTCCAAAGTCTTGATCCAAGCCCAAGCGGGGGATGGCGATCCATAATCCGGCTGAAGTCTTCTATCAAGCCGCGGCTGAAGAGGTCCAGAAGAGGCGCCAAAGTCTTCATCCTATCCGGGAAGAAGAGGAGATCCAGACCGGCAACCATCTTGATCCAAGCGGCATCTTCTATCTTCATCCGATGACGAACAGCTCCATCTTGAAGACCTCCAGCACGGATCCATCTTCTTCTTCCGACGTCCAACTGAAGAATGAAGGTTCCTTTAAGGGACGTCATCCAAGATGGCGTCCCTCGAATTCCGATTGGCTGATAGGATTCTATCAGCCAATCGGAATTAAGGTAGGAAAATTCTGATTGGCTGATGGAATCAGCCAATCAGATTCAAGTTCAATCCGATTGGCTGATTGGATCAGCCAATCAGATTGAGCTCGCATTCTATTGGCTGTTCCGATCAGCCAATAGAATGCAAGCTCAATCTGATTGGCTGACGTTGTGGGGGGCAGATTAGGGGTTAATAAATATAATATAGGGGTCGGCGGTGTTAGGGGCAGCAGATTAGGGGTACATAGGTATAATGTAGGTTGCGGCGGTGTACGGAGCGGCAGATTAGGGGTTAATAATAATAATATGCAGGGGTCAGCGATAGCAGGGGTGGCAGATTAGGGGTTAATACATATAATATAGGGGTCGGCGGTGTTAGGGGCAGCAGATTAGGGGTACATAGGTATAATGTAGGTTGCGGCGGTGTACGGATCGGCAGATTAGGGGTTAAAAAAAATATGCAGGTGTCAGCGATAGCGGGGGCGGCAGATTAGGGGTTAATAAGTGTAAGGTTAGGGGTGTTTAGACTTGGGGTACATGTTAGAGTGTTAGGTGCAGACGTAGGAAGTTTTTCCCCATAGAAAACAATGGGGCTGCGTTAGGAGCTGAACGCTGCTTTTTTGCAGGTGTTAAGTTTTTGTTCAACTCAAATGGCCCCATTGTTTTCTATGGGGGAATCGTGCACGAGCACGTTTTTTAAGCTGGCCGCGTCCGTAAGCAACGCTGGTATTTAGAGTTGCAGTGGCGGTAAATATGCTCTACGCTCCCTTTTTTGGAGCCTAACGCAGCCATTCTGTGAACTCTAAATACCAGCGGTATTTAAAAGGTGCGTGGGAAAAAAAGCACGCGTAGCTAACGCATCCCTTTGGCCGCAGAACTCTAAATCTAGCCGTTTATATTTTCTATAACAAAACCTTATCCGGAAAAAAATTAAATAAATTTGGCGGGAAAACATGGCTTGCAGTAAATTAAAAAAACGGAGCCGTTACAAAATTATAAAACTATTGTTCCAGACAAATATATATAAAGTATTGCCTTTATTATAAAGAATAATAATTAAAAAATAATGCTACCGCCACACCCTCGATCCGGAGCCGCTACAGGCCGCGGCTCACACATCCGACCAGATAAATTTATTAGAAGTACTGGTCAGATGCGTGTCTGCGAGATCCGAGCGGCACCGGACCAAAGAGAAAGGGCAGTGAAAAGGAGAGTCACGAGAGACCGATATGCGGTCCGGTGACAGGAAACGGAGCAGTCACTATGAAAGTGGCTGCTCCGTTCTATGCAAGATTTAGTGCCAGGAAAATAGAAGTAACGCACTAAGGGGAATCTTACTTAGGATAAAAAGATTTAAGCTAAAAGTCACAATATAATACTTTGCTTATGACAAAAAACTCCTCATAAAATACAAAAGATAACAATAGAAAAAACACAGTCAATTTGAAAACAAACAATAAATATAATTAAAGTCAAGTAAATAATTCTACTTGCAATGAAATTTTAATGGTATATAAAGTTTATATTAAAATAATAATATAATAGAAAAAAGAAATACGTGACCTGCTGTCTTGGAAGCAGCAAAGAAAAGAGGAAGGACTTAGATTGTTCTGGACTCTTTATTACTATGCTGTATCCTGATTGGTTATACACTGTTGCTATGTTATATTTTCTCTTCTTTTCAGTTTTCTTTGCTGCTGTTTTGGTTTCAGTAAAGCATTATGCAAAAATATGAAGCCTCCTGTCTTGACATAAAATTTGATGTTATGCTGTGAGACGTTAACATTTCTTTTACAATATCATCTATTGAGTCGATTTGGACTATGTTAGTAGTCAAGTTTTTTTCCACTTTGTTTGCTCTTAAATCCTCCAGACATAAACACTCTGCGCTTAGTCCAGCGTTATTACGCCTCTCCTGGGCTAGATGTCATCCGAGGTCAGCTTCTTTGATGTAGCAAACATCACACACACAAACAGGCCGTGAGCTGGATCCTAGGTGCTGTTTCAGCATTCACTCTTTATCCGGTCAGCATTCAATCTTTAACCGGTTGATCTTATGGAGGTGTCTTTACCTTTATCTTCCCCTTGTAATCTGATTATTCGCACAGATAAGGAATCGATGTAGGAATACCTCCAAGATTGTAACCAGGCCGCTCACTCCTCTTTCGCCATTGCGGTTTGGAAAAGACTCAGGTGTGCAGTTTTTTCATTAGGAGTCGACTCAGATGATAATCAGGTGCCGTTCTCGCTACCTTATTCCATAGTGTTACTATAAGAACGAAGCAAACTCCAATCTCTCATTTAAATGATGACATTGTAACATTGAAACAAATATTACAGGTAGCGAGAACGGCACCTGATTATCATCTGAGTCACCTCCTAATGAAAAAACTGCACACCTGAGTCTTTTCCAAACTGCAATAGCGAAGGAGGAGTGTATTTTGCTTATGTTAACCATTGTATAGGCATTTCAGCTAATATGTCTATTACAGTCTGTTGCTTGTGATATAGTCGCATAACTGTTATATAGGTTATCTTAAAATTAGGCTGGCCAGTCAAGTGTGCATATGTATCTTTTTTAATGTGTGTTCATGTGTATAGGACTTTTGCTTACAAGTAACGCAAAGGTCCACTGTTTTTAGATCTGTTTCTGGAATAAATTGATATAAGATTTTTTTCAAAAAGAGTGCTGAAGTCCCTTTTCTTTATACAGGGTTTGTCGAAATTCTGTAACCAAATCTTTCTTTATTTTATATATATATATATATATATATATATATATATATATATATATATATATATATATATATATATACGAAATGTCACTGCTTATTAAATTTGCTGTGTTTAAATCCAGAGAGTGCTTATTATTGGACTTTGATGAATATTTTTTGAGCACCCTGGTCCTGAGTTTTGTCGGCAAGTGAGAGTGCGCTATCTGGTGTTTATATATATATATATATATATATATATATATATATATATATATATATATATAAAACAAACAAAAGATAATCACGGCTGTGTCAGGATGCCTGCCGAGACATAATGTCCCTATAGAGATCACAGATAGGTATGCCTGAGCTCGGTGGAATGACGGATAGTTCGTGCAGGTACTCACAAGGTATATGTGCAGCTCCTAGGAAGGGGGGGTAGGCAAGCTCTTACCAGATTCTCAACCCGAAAGGCACCGCCACCGCTGCACCTCAGGTAGACCGGTAAGCTTATATCATCCGCTCCTTCAACGCTTAGCGTGGCTGCATCTCCTTACGACCAACAACAGCAAATCCAGAGTATCCGTGCTCGTCTCTGACGTAGCTCCAACCGCTCGGCCAATCCTTAAAGGTGAACTCCGGAATCCAGGAACAGGGGATATTGGATTTTCAAAGGTTAAACAACCAGAGAAATAGCGTTCATTCACAGACCAGGATTGTCAAAAGGATTATTGGTGAATAACAAAAGCAAAAAAAGCCATAAAGGTATTAAAACAAAGTCCAAGTTTAATGGTCAATTAAAAATATTGACAGTGCTCAGTGTGAAAGGTCTGACATGTTTCGGCCTACGGCCTTACTCCTAGACATAATTTCAAATGAAAAACCGCCAATTTTTAAAAGCAGTACTGAGATACTATTGGTTGTCATTGATAACAAACTTTATACACCTGTAATTATTTGCATAACATAGAAGAACCTGACATGTGAACAAAATAATATTAGAAAGCATACATATTTGGGCTCAAACTAATTTTGATACACCTTATTGTACCGAAAAGGAGTCATGTATTGAATATAAGAACCAATTATCAAAAAATTATACAATGTACATATTAATACAAGGAAAGTTCACAGTGAGAGCACCGACATAAATAAATACTAGGAGACAAATGATCATGCTGGGAAAAGAAATCTAACTGATTAGATGTTAATACATTAATCCCTATTGCATGTTGACTTATTCAAAGTTATATCAAATGGTGCAAAAAATGAACATAAAATAAAATGAAATGAAAAACACGTGGTCCTATGTTATACGTACATCAACATGTTTACTTTATGAATGCACTTTATATTGAAATAACAATTATAACGTGTCCCCCTAGTATTAAAGATAAACTGCCACATAGCCATCAATTAAACACATAGGTAAAGTTATGTCCGTGTTGTATGATAGTTTCCAATGCTGAAAAAAACACATGATAATAGAATTATCTATTCCTTATATTTGAAAAAACACAAACAAACTGGTGCACTGCTTATCTTAAATGTGGACTTGAGAAAGATACCTCACAAGTGCTTCACAGCAGTTGGAAACTACCACCATACAATTCACATAAGTTGGAAAGTTAAGCCACCCAAGTCATTGTTCCCTTAATAAGGGTATTGATGGATGATATATATATATATATATATATATATAAGGGAGGGGCAAACGCAATATTTTCAATATAAGATATTTAGAGAGAAAAACAGTGAAGCCTATATATATGTGTATATATTGGAGCTATTATTCCCAAAAATGTATAATATCATTGATAGAATTGTATCCATTAGGGATGCGTGATTCTAGAGTAAAAATCCAGAATGCCTCCTGTTTTAGTAGGGCCTTGTTACGATCACCTCCCCTACTATGTGCCTGTACTTGATCAATGACCATCCATTTAAAAGTAGAATTACTACTGTTATGTTTATGAATGAAATGTTTGGCCATTTCGGAAACTGGATCAGACCTTATAATGTCTGATAAGTGTTGTCTTATACGTTCCCTCACCTCCCTAGAGGTACATCCTACGTATTGTTTTATGGATGCATTATATATATATAATCTATATCTCTCTCTACAGGGAACACACAGTTCCCAATAGACCACAATGTAAAGGCACTTTTCAGTGCCGTTTTTTTTGCTAATACCCCACACCCACCAACTTTAACCCATAAAAACTGCTTTGTGCAGGTTTTTTTTTTTTTTTTTAACAAAACCTATTTTTTTTTAAATAAAATTCTACAATATGCTTTATTTTGGCGACAATTGGGGATATTTAGAAAATTAACCAGAATTCTAACCTCTGGTTAATTTGCAGAATGCTCTTTGCTACTGTGAACTGCGGTAGCAATAACCAACCACTTGTAATGGTTGGTTATTTATCACGTGCCCGTAAACGGGAATGCAATAAATTAGCGCTACACTTGTAATCTAGCACTTAGTGTTTAAATACTGGTCCACAGGCCCTCACAGGATATGTGTGTATGCCTCTGAAAAACAGTATTAACTTTCGATGGAAGCATTTTGGAAGTATATTATAAAACTATTTAAAATTGAAATTCACTTATGTATATTTCAGTTTTGACCTTTCTCTCCCGTTAACGCATTAAAGGGAAAATATATCAAGCTTCATTCACAGCTTCTTGGATATTGCGGTGCAGACTTGTTTGAGCGAGCCTGCAACCACAAATTCTTATGCTATATCGTAGCAAACTTGCTCTTTGTGGTGATTGACTGACCCTGCTCTCATGTGATTCACTGCACATGATTGAATGGCTTTAAAATGTACAGGTACCACAAATAAAGAGACACCAAAGTCTAAATATAAGTTACTATAAATGGTCTAATTATAATAATTTGCAGTGGACTTTTATTATTTATTTAGCCTGCTTTTTCTATATTTAAAGGAACATGGTACACAAAATTTTCTATAATTTAAATTAAAGGGCAGCAGATAAATGTGTTTTTTTTTTTTTTTTTTGCATGAATAAAGGTTAAGTAAAAGCTGTTTAAATGTAATTTAAAACTAACAGGAAGTGAAGGAGAATGGACATTTTTGGGTTATGCAATATTCCAGATTTATAACCTCTGTATATTAGAATTGCTACTTACGCAAGTTGAAATAAAAACTATATAATAATAAAAAACTAACAGGAAGTGCATGACTGAGTCCTGAAACTACTGCTCATTGGCTGACAGGGACAACATAGTAAAAGCTGGTTTTATTCAGCACAGGGCCTCTAATTTGCAAAACCAAAGACCTAGAATACATTTTAAACATTCCATTTTAGATGGAACAGAGACATTTTTTAAGTAACATAACCATGGCAGTTGTTTTCTCACTGTGGACAGACAGGCTGGAGAGCATTATGTGGATTCCGGACCCTGACTCTCCAACATACTGTACAGTGATTGCTTAATATATATAGGAGCTCATTTATAGCTGTCCGTAATTGACCATAGAAAAGGAATAAAGTAAACAATAATAAAGTCAAGGGATGGAAAGGGAAAGGCTTTTCAAGAGGTGTGTTCCTGTATTGTAAAAATATGCAAATGTTGTTAACATAATTAAAACAATGTAATCTGTATGCAGATAATTTGCAAACAAACTAAAAAAGCTTCTGACAAGTTTATAAAAAATACTTTAATGTTCCTTTAAAGGCATTTTTGTTTGTTTCATCTGAGTTAGAGGGACAGTCTACACCTTAAAAAAAAGGTAAAACCAGACTTTAGAAGTAAGATAAAGATGATTTATTTTCAAATCTTAAAACATAACAGAACAAGCTTGTTCTGACGCATTTCGGCTGCACAAGTTTGCTGTAATCATAGACCATAACCAACAACTGCTCACCTGTGGCTTACACCCTCAGAGTTCAATTAACTCCTTACATTCTGTGTCAAATTTGACAATATACATTTAATTGAAATCACAGAGTTACACATAGCATCTTTACAGATTTCTAAGAAAAAAACAACCTTTATTTTTGGATTTCTATTACAAGCAGGGAGGAGCTTGTGGAAAACTTGCAACTGGGCATTTTCTGTAACGATAGCACTGGAAGAGAGACTTATACTAGTCGTGGCTATACGGAACAAGTGCAAAATAAGTGGAGCCTCGTTGTACCGCCATCTCCATGGTGTATCCTCTGACCTGGAGCGCAGATGAGTTTGCTATAAGCGTGTATGTATGGTTCGTACCCTGTGCTGCACTGAGTTGTTTGAATTGTGAGTATCTGTGTAACCCCATTTGAAACTGAGAAGGTATGGGGGCAGACGCGCTAGAAGCAAAACGGTGAGTAAGCGGTTTTAAAAGTTTCCGCAAAAACTGTAAATTCTCTTTATAAAACAGTGCTAAATTTGGGGGGGAACTACCAGCGGCGGCCATGATCGGTTGCAGGACTGCTTGCTGCTCTACATCTGCACATCAATCTGCACATAAAAGTTCATATAAATACTCCATTGAGTATTCTGTGCATCTACATCTTTCACAGCAGAGAAAACACTTCAGAATGATATAATTATCTTATAGATCTGGTGTATGCTTCAGTCTACCGGAATACTACTCGGGTTGCGGCCTACAACTCAACCCCCTCAGCGGGAGCCCACTGTGTCACTGTCAGTATTATACAGCGATGTCCCACAAGACGCTGTAAGAACTTTCCTTAAAGTGGGAACCATCCACACTTGCATTTGCGCAATATCCCACTATATATATTGTCTCTGATTTTCACGCATTGTAGACGTGAATTTCAATATTGTTACCAGGTTGTCCTACTATATGTTTCCCTGTGGGTGTGCTGTCTGAGGCCGAGACAGCATGTCATAGTCTTCTCCTAATGACCACTACACTTAATATCAGTAGGCAATTACCCACTTGTGTAAATAAATGACATATAGAAGACTTTCGCCTTGTAACCCTTTCTTAATTAACTCCAAAATTATGGGCTTAAGGAGAGAATACACTCTAGTGTACCTATACCCATACTAATAATTGACTACTAGATAGAAGCAGATACCTAGCAATGGCTATACATCTCCCTATAGCACTCTATAGTGACATAACACTCCAATACTTACCCTGTCTGGTTAATTCACAGAGCCAATATTGATTGTTCCCCATTAATTATATATATCAATGTTAGAAATTGGGTCCAAAAGTGGCCCTTTCAACCTTTTTACTTTCGTATTCCCCTTTCTAACTGTACTGTTATTAGCGGTCCAACATATAATCACGTTTTAAAAGCGAGGTTCCTGCAAAGTAATATCAGCCTCTTGATGCAGGTATATATGTAGTACAATGTGACGTATATATGATTAAGGTATCATACCTTATTTTTGTACTGTTCTTTGCCTGTTTGCTTTCTTGTCCACTTGGAAACAAATGATGCTTCTATGTATGTTTATGTACTTGCAAAACCTCAATTAAAAAAAAACCCATAGACTGTAATTGTTATATAGTCTACTCCTTAGTCATCCTCAAGACTTACCTTAGATTAAGCTGCAAATAGCCTCCTGCACTTTTTTTTTTTTTTTTTTTTTTTAAATCTCTTTATTGAGATAGTTTAACTTGTGCAACAACAAATGGTCAAGAACATACATATGATTAATACAGAAATACATTGATGTCAAACAATCGTGACAGGTATTGAATGTATATCAAGCATAACCAGAATAAATACCTATTTTTTTGTATTTCAAAGGATTAATAAGAGGAGGAGAAAAAGAAGAAATAAAGAGTTGGAGAAAAGAAAGATTGTCAATTTTAACATAAATCCCATGTTGTACGATTCAACTGCAGGTTGATATAAATAAATTTATAATCAATTTTATAAGAGAAATCACATTTACAGTTTTGTATATTTATGTATAAATTATTCCCAAATAAAAAGCAGCTCTATAAAGAAATCTTTGTGCTTTACTTTCATGTAGTGATATTCTAATTGAATGGTTTTGTGCATGTTATCTACCCACTGGGCTACAGTAGGGGTCTGTTCCTGTTTCCAATATTTAGCAATTAGAGTTTTTAGCACTATTACTTGCAATTTGGAGGATGGCTAAGTGTACTGGGGTAACTTTTTAGGTGATTTATTTAATAATCATATTATCGGATTAAATGATGTGTGTGTGTATATATATATATATATATATATATATATATATATATATATATATATACCCAATAGTTTTTGTTTGGGAGATAACTCCCTTCCAGAGAATACTTATATTGGAACAATTCCACCATATGTGTCCCATACAGCCAGTTTCCTGTTTAAAACGCCAGTGTACTGTCCTCACTAACTGATAGCTAGACAGCTAGTTAACAAACCAGACAGAAATAGCTTTGTGTTTATTCCAAACTGATTTTACTTCTGAATAGTTATTTTGTAAAACTGCAATACAATAAGAAAAGTTGAAATTACAATATGTACTTACACATGGTGTTTGCAATACATACAATAATACATGTTTCTAACACAGAGAGCTTACATTTAAACCTTACAGCAAATAGCAATGCAATTCAAATATACAATGAACTCTTAGCAAACAATAAATAACTTACAGGCATATGTATATTTAGAGGCAAGTATGAAGAGCTGATTTCCATGCTTCTTGAAGCTAAGGTGTCTGCTGAGAAACTGAAAGTAAACTTTTATTAACAAACTTTATTAACACTTCCTGTTTCATTCTTGAGAGGAACTAAGCTGTAATTACAATGTAAAACCACCAGGTGTCATCAACATAATAAGCATATAATAGACAGAACAGCCAGCAAAGATCAGATCTTTGTGGGTACAAGATTTTTAAGAGAGTGAGGGTATAGTACCAATGATGTAAGATTTTGAAATTGAGTTCTAGTATTTGGGCTGAGATAAAGGCCTCTATTGTTCTCTTAAAGATTTTGGTTGTATCAACTGGTGATATGTTAAATTTTAGTTCCGGTTCCTAGCGTTTTATAAAATTATGTTCTGTACCAGGTGGGACCTGTTGCAGTATGTTATATAAGATGGATAAAGTAGGCCTAATTGGGGAATGTGACATGCACAATTTTTCAAGGATAGTTGGGGAACGCAGCATATTATTCTTATCTTTGTGACATTGTATGAATGAATGTGTTTGGAATTAGAAATACCAATTGGCAAAAATAGTTAGGATTTTTAGTAATTATGATCTAGAGCATTCAGAAAAAATGAAGATGGGGAGGTTACACTGCCTGTCTAGTTGGTTGAATTTGGTTGTTACTTTTTCCAGGCTGAATTCTGGGTTGTCTAGTATTGAGGTTAGAGGAGAGGGTTTGGATGAAAGTAATGGGTAGATAACCATTCATCTATCCCACATTTTATATGTCTCTTCTATAATATAATTTTCACGAATGCCTGCTAATCTCCCAGCATTATCTAACCAGCATAACGGGCCTAGGTGATGGTGATTGGACAGTTGATGTTCCAGTTTAACCCATATTTTACCTTGAGAGTATACCAATCTACCACCCATTGTAGAAAGATTGCTTGTCAATATTTGTTCAGGTCTGGTACCCCCATTCCATCCAATGCTTTTGGAAGACAGTCATTTTTTGTTATTCCTGGGGTGTTTTTTGTTGCAAATATAGTAATTGATAATTAGTTTAGCAGTGGTATTGGCAAAGTTTGGAAAATATATGATAACCTTGGTAAAATGTTCATAGATACCGCTCCCATTCTCCCCAACCAACTAAGATGTTTAGATCTCCAGGAACTGAGATCAGCTAGTATTTGTTTCTTTCATGTAATTGGCAAGAGTCCATGAGCTAGTAACGTATGGGATATACAATCCTACCAGGAGGGGCAAAGTTTCCCAAACCTCAAAATGCCTATAAATACACCCCCCAGACCACACCCACAATTCAGTTTTTACAAACTTTGCCTCCCTATGTAGGTGGTGAAGTAAGTTTGAGCTTGATTTTCTTCTGTGATGTGCGCTTCTCAGCATTTTGAAGCCCGATTCCTCTCAGAGTACAGTGTTTGTCAGAGGGATGTGAAGAGAGTATCACCTTTTGATTCAATGGTTTTCCTCATGGGAAATTTTTTCATTGGTTCTCTGTTATCGGTCATAGAGATTCATCTCCTACCTCCCTTTTCAGATCGACGATATACTATCATATTCCATTACCTCTACTGATACTGTTTCAGAGGTGTTGATTACTTTGGATAAGCTTCAGTTGATCAGATTTGCAAAGCAGCAACTTGGTCTTCTTTGCATACATTTACTAAATTCTACCGCTTTGATGTATTTGCCTCTTCGGAAGCAGTTTTTGGTAGAAAAGTATGGCCCAAATAGAATAGATATAGGCAGAATCTCAGGGAAAAACTAACTTTATACGTAGAACAGTTTATAGCAGGCGATTTTAATTTAACTATGTGCTCAAAGATGGATAGATTTCAACAAAAATCATCTCACAGATACACAAAAGAAGCAAAATGCTTGAAAGAATTTTTTAAGGTCCTGAGACTGAAAGACGTTTGGCGTCTACAACACCCAGACACACAAACTTATTCCTGTAAATCAAAAGCATACAACATTTTTTCAAGAATCAACATGTTTTTAATAGAGGATAGCCTTTTTGCACTAGATATTGAAACACAAATAGCAGACATTATATTATCACCCCGCCATCATTAGTTTAAATTTTAAACCTAATACTGAAGCAGGGAAAAATGTAAACTGTTTTCATTTCCCAAGTTTTATGAGTAATAATACCCGTTTCTATAATTGGATCATAGAAAGATAGCACGTATGTTATAATTTCAATTATGAGTATCTGCATAAAAAGATAGAGAATTTTTGGGAGGCGGGGAAGGCTGTACTAAGAGGGGAAATAAAGGCACATATGATAAAAATAAAAAAACAGGCTAAATACAGGGACATACAACTAGCAAACCAACTTAAAAATAGCTATAGGAAATATCTACTTAATCTGAACACATCAACATGTAAGAATTATACGTGGGTTAAAACGGAAAGAGAACTGTTTCTTAAAACAAAATGGTCTTTTGAAGATCTGAAAGCCAGGTCAGCATTTCAGGGATATCAAGGAATGTAAGTGAAACATCTGGCAAGACTTACAAAGTTTAGAAAAAAGAATAATATGATTCCTTCAATTAAGAGTGATAATAATATATATACAAAAGCAAATGATATCAGGGAAGCCTTCTTTAAATACTATCAAAAATTATACACCAATATCCCAGTTAATGAAGCAGAAAAGGATAGATTCTAGCAAAATATAAGTTTACCAAAAATCTCAATGGAAACTTTAGAGCAAATTAACGAAGAAATTACACCAGAAGAAATAGGGCTAGCGATAGACAAAATGAAATCCAGCAAAGCACCTGGTCCTGATGGGTTGTCAGCTGAGTTGATTAAAACTGATATTTTAGACACACTATGGCCTAGATTTAGAGTTTGGCGGTAGCCGTGAAAACCAGCGTTAGAGGCTCCTAACGCTGGTTTTAGGCTACCGCCGGTATTTGGAGTCAGTCAGGAAAGGGTCTAACGCTCACTTTTCAGCCGCGACTTTTCCATACCGCAGATCCCCTTACGTCAATTGCGTATCCTATCTTTTCAATGGGATCTTTCTAACTCAGGTATTTAGAGTCGTGGCTGAAGTGAGCGTTAGAAATCTAACGACAAAACTCCAGCCGCAGAAAAAAGTCAGTAGTTAAGAGCTTTCTGGGCTAACGCCGGTTCATAAAGATCTTAACTACTGTGCTCTAAAGTACACTAACACCCATAAACTACCTATGCACCCCTAAACCGAGGTCCCCCCACATCGCCGCCACTCGATTAAATATTTTTATACTTATGTACCCCTAATCTGCTGCCCCTAACACCGCCGACCCCATATTATATTTATTAACCGCTAACCTGCCCCCCACAACGTCGCCACCAGCTACCTACAATAATTAACCCCTAATCTGCCGACCGCCACCTACGTTATACTTATGTACCCTAATCTGCTGCCCCTAACACCGCCGACCACTATATTATATTTATTAACCCCTAATCACCCCCCTCAACGTCGCCTCCACCTGCCTACACTTATTAACCCCTAATCTGCCGAGCAGACCGCACCGCTACTATAATAAAGTTATTAACCCCTAATCCGCCTCACTCCCGCCTCAATAACCCTATAATAAATAGTATTAACCCCTAATCTGCCCTCCCTAACATCGCCGACACCTGCCCTCCCTAACATCGCCGCTACTGTAATAAATGGATTAACCCCTAAAGCTAAGTCTAACCCTAACCCTAACACCCCCCCTAAATGAAATATAATTTAAATCTAACAAAATAAATTCTCTTATTAAATAAATTATTCCTATTTAAAGCTAAATACTTACCTGTAAAATAAACCCTAATATAGCTACAATAAAAATTATAATTATATTATAGCTATTTTAGGATTTATATTTATTTTACAGGTAACTTTGTATTTATTTTAATCAGGTACAATAGCAATGATCGGAACAGCCAATAGAATGCGAGCTCAATCTGATTGGCTGATCGGATCAGCCAATCGGATTGAACTTAATTCTGATTGGCTGATTCCATCAGCCAATCAGAATTTTCCTACCTTAATTCCGATTGGCTGATAGAATCCTATCAGCCAATCGGAATTCGAGGGACGCCATCTTGGATGACGTCCCTTAAAGGAACCATCATTCTTCAGTTGGACGTCGTCGGAAGAAGATGGGTCCGCGCTGGAGGTCTTCACGATGGAGCCGGTCCTCATCGGATGAAGATAGAAGATGCCGCTTGGAAGAAGATGGTTGCCGGTCCGGATCTACTCTTCTTCCCGGATAGGATGAAGACTTTGGACCCTCTTCTGGACTTCTTCAGCCGTCGGATGATGGATGTCTAGCCCCCGCTTGGGTTGGATGAAGATATCGGAGCCAGGACGGATCGGTGTGATACCCGGTGAGGTGAAGACAAGGTAGGAAGATCTTCAGGGGCTTAGTGTTAGGTTTATTTAAGGGGGGTTTGGGTTAGATTAGGGGTATGTGGGTGGTGGGTTGTAATGTTGGGGGGGGTATTGTATGTGTTTTTTTACAGGCAGAAGAGCTGAATTTCTTGGGGCATGCCCCGCAAAGGGCCCTGTTCAGGGCTGGTAAGGTAAAAGAGCTTTGAACTTTTGTAATTTAGAATAGGGTAGGGCATTTTTTTATTTTGGGGGGCTTTGTTATTTTATTAGGGGGCTTAGAGTAGGTGTAATTAGTTTAAAATTGTTGTTTAAAATTGTTGTAATATTTTTCTAATGTTTGTAAATATTTTATTATTTTTTGTAACTTAGTTCTTTTTTATTTTTAGTACTTTAGTTAGTTTATTTAATTGTATTTATTTGTAGATATTGTATTTAATTCATTTATTGATAGTGTAGTGTTAGGTTTAATTGTAGGTAATTGTAGGTATTTTATTTAATTTATTTATTGATAGTGTAGTGTTAGGTTTAATTGTAACTTAGGTTAGGATTTATTTTACAGGCAAATTTGTAATTATTTTAACTATTTTAGCTATTAAATAGTTCTTAACTATTTAATAGCTATTGTACCTGGTTAAAATAAATACAAAGTTACCTGTAAAATAAATATAAATCCTAAAATAGCTATAATATAATTATAATTTATATTGTAGCTATATTAGGATTTATTTTACAGGTAAGTATTTAGCTTTAAATAGGAATAATTTATTTAATAAGAGTTAATTAATTTCGTTAGATTTAAATTATATTTAATTTAGGGGGGTGTTAGTGTTAGGGTTAGACTTAGCTTTAGGGGTTAATACATTTATTAGAATAGCGGTGAGCTCCAGTCGGCAGATTAGGGGTTAATGTTTGAAGTTAGGTGTCGGCGATGTTAGGGAGGGCAGATTAGGGGTTAATACTATTTATTATAGGGTTAGTGAGGCGGATTAGGGGTTAATAACTTTATTATAATAGCGGTGCGGTCCGCTCGGCAGATTAGGGGTTAATAAGTGTAGGCAGGTGGAGGCGACGTTGTGGGGGGCAGATTAGGGGTTAATAAATATAATATAGGGGTTGGCGATGTTAGGGCAGCAGATTAGGGGTACATAGGGATAATGTAAGTAGCGGCGGTTTACGGAGCGGCAGATTAGGGGTTAATAATAATATGCAGGGGTCAGCGATAGCGGGGGCGGCAGATTAGGGGTTAATAAGTGTAAGGTTAGGGGCGTTTAGACTCGGGGTACATGTTAGAGTGTTAGGTGCAGACGTAGGAAGTGTTTCCCCATAGCAAACAATGGGGCTGCGTTAGGAGCTGAACGCTGCTTTTTTGCAGGTGTTAGGTTTTTTTTCAGCTCAAACAGCCCCATTGTTTCCTATGGGGGAATCGTGCACGAGCACGTTTTTGAAGCTGGCCGCGTCCATAAGCAACTCTGGTATCGAGAGTTGCAGTGGCGTTAAATATGCCTGTACGCTCCCTTTTTGGAGCCTAACGCAGCCATTCTGTGAACTCTCAATACCAGAGGTATTTAAAAGGTGCGGCCAGAAAAAAGCCAGCGTTAGCTACGCGGGTCGTTACCGACAAAACTCTAAATCTAGGCCTATGTAAATAACTCAATTTATATTTCTCGCATCATAATAAAAATGCAATTGCATTACTTTATAGACTCAGTAATCTCACTCATGCATTAAAAAGAGAAAAAATCCAGAGGATATGGGCTCGTATAGGCCCATATCTTTACGGAATCTTGACTACAAGATTCTTATGTCTATCATTGTAGAGAGACTCAAAAAACTTTGGGCGCACTTATAAATGAAGATCAAACCGGATTTATGTCAGGAAGAAATCCAGTTTGAAATATCCGAAAAGTACTATTAACCCTATATTATTATTATAACAATAAAGATAAAATGGACAAACAAACTGCAAATGATATGGCACTTGTAACCATCAATGCTGAAAAAGCATTTGATTCTATTACTTGGGACCACATGGTCACCTAACTTACCAAATTCTAACTTACCAAATTCGGATTTTCAGGAAATATTGTTAATTTGATCAATTTTATTTACAACAAACCAGGATCTCAATTGTTAGTGAATAATGAATTGTCACAATATATTATATTAAAGAGGGGAACCCGTCAGGGGTGCCCCCTTTCCCCTTTTATTATTTAACATCTCGCTAGAACCATTACCCATATATTTGAGAAAAGAAATCAAGGGAATTAATTTGGGGGGGGAAATTTGGTAATCTTATTATACGCAGATGACATCATGTTATTTCTTAACAATACAAACGTAAACATTCCAAAAAGCCTAGAAATGATTGAGTGTTACAGCAAATTTTCAGGTTATAAAATAAATTCGAACAAATCAGAAATATTATGGGTGCTCAAAACATCAAAGAGTTGCTATAAACACCCTTTCCAGGAATCTGTGTATATCAATTATCTAGGAATTAAGCTGGGAAGATCCCCACAGGAGTGGTATAAACTTAATTATAAGGAGTTTTTTAAAAACCTAGATAAGGAGCTGAATAAATGGAATATTTTTTATTTGTCTCTCTCTGTGAAGATCATGCTGATCAAGACAATAATATTTCCAGGCATTTTATTTTTATTACAAAATGTACCCATATTCATAACAAATAAAGACATTACTAGGTATAACAGGGCATGCTCAAATTTTATATGGGGGGGAAAAAAGCCTCAGATCATAGGCATTCCTGATTTTACACCAGGCCTTTACAATAAAGTCTTCAGAGAATGGCAGGGGAAGGGATTAAGTAGCTCAATGCAACTCATTAATGAGGATAAGACAGCAATAAGAACTTATATTAAATTATCGAACAGATGCTATCTCCCCTCAAAAAAGTTCTACGCATATCTGCAAGTTACCTTACAAAAAGGTGTCAGCTAACAGAGTGGGATTGGAACTTGAAATAAATATCAGCAGGGATTAATATATATAAAACAGGGATGTGCTCAATAGCATTTTGGTACAAATTACTACTGAATAAAGGTGGCCAAGAATATATTAAAAAAATTGAAGATGGGGTTTATTAAATATTTCCTAGATATACAGATTTAGGATATAACGAAAAGTATAACCTTATCTGAAAACGCCACTAAAATAGTCAGATGGAGAGAATCACAATTGAAAGTATCATCTCACCCCAGATAGAGTTAATAAATGGGCCGGAAATAATTAAAAAAGTAAATGCCATGTGTAAAGCAGAGAAAACAAATATTATGCACTGTCTCTGGACTTGTCTGAAAATTAGACAGTATTGGAACAAAGTTAATTTTTGGTTGAATAATATTTAAACTCAATCCTTACTATATATTTTTTATGTGCCTTAATCTAACATCTAAGGGAGATCAGCATCTGATAAATATGATTATTCTGGCTGCACGAAATCTAATTTTCAGAGAATGGAAGTTATCGGGTCCCCCCCCCCAGCATAGCAGATATTGTCAATACCTTGAAATTACAAATGACAGCAGAGTTGCACGATAGTAAATTACTTCATGAAAGTCATCTTAAGGCTTACTTTGAGAAATGGCTAAAGGTAATTTTAACATGGCCTATTGCAATTCAACTTCAATTTATATCCCCACTTCAGAAAACAACAGCTTTTCTTTCTCTGATTATAGAAGAGGTACTGCCTAAACGATGATCAGATATACCCAAGAGAGATAATGTAGGTTAACATTTTTCAAGTGGTGGGCCCCCGAGGGTAGGGGGGAGTGGGACGGGGGTTCTTTCTTTTCTTTTTTTTTTGTTGGGGTTTTGACATTGGTTTTTGTTTGTTTTTGTTTTCTCTGTGGTTTGTTTTTTTGTTTTTGTTTTTGCGTTTTGTGCTCAATTTAAAAACTCAACACTTGGGTAATGAGATTTTCTTTTCTTTATATTAAGCTAACATTGTTTATAGCAGTATAAAGAGCTGATGTGATTCTTGGTTATGTGTGTATATATATGCATGTATACGGTAATAATATGTCCTTGATGTTCAATTAATATTTTTATATCTGTTTTATTTCTGTATAATATGACTAATAAATAATAAAAAAAAGGATTATAAATATTTTTTTTTAAAGTATATAAATATTTTATAATAAAAGATTATGTGGTTTTTCTTGCAAACTAATATATTTTTCATTGAAACATTCTTATAGTCTGAAATGTACCATCACATTAAAGGGACATAAAACAGAGATCTGTGCATATCCTAAAAGGGCTAATTAATTAAAAATAGTTTGCATACAAAAATTGTTTAAAAATTGCTGGGAAGTATTTTAAAATAATGTTTCAAAAATAAGCAAAATTAATTACGTAGCTAAGCTGCCTGGAGCAGCCAACTTCAGCCCCCCCCCCCCCCTTATCAGTGTTTAGACACAAGCATTGTATTTCAACTGAGTTCACAACTTCTAGGCATGCTCCAGCAGATACTTCCTATGCACGTTTGCATTCTACCAAAAGAACACTAGATATAGATACAGCCATAGAAGGAATTGTGTGGAGGGAGTTAGAGCTTTACAATTCAGAAACTAAAAAGAAAGGGTTAATGGCGAGGCACTGCAGTATAAATTTGCAGGTAAAGTAATTAAAGTACATATTATTTTATTTTGTCTCTATCCCAACTTTTATGTCCCTTTAAGTATGCAGTACGTCTTTTGGGTGTATGGAAGAAGGACACATTTTAGTGTTAAATAAGAGAAAACAAGGGCAAAATAAATAATTTACATTGCATACCATTATTTTCTAATATATTTCATTAGAAACTTTATGGAATATTTAACTGTGAGTTTAATTTCCTTTCTAAGCATTGGGTCATACAGAGGCAGCAGAAATTCATCTAGAATTAATCTTGTCACTTGCACTATGCATGGCTAGCGCTGTATAGGCGCTGCCTCAGAGTGTGGAAAGAACTAGGGAGTAGTCAAATGGAGAGAGATCTGTAAAGCATGGGGCAATATAGACCTTTTTAATAAATAGTTGAATTGATGCTAAATATGGAACCATAAAATGTGTGTTTGAGATCTTAAAGTGATATAGGCTCCCATTCTGTCGATGTTCAATGTATGCTATGGAAAATGACTTAAACCATATATATCCTTCTATTTCATATGATGGTATTTTCCAACAATTGGTTATTTCAACAAACTAAAATATATTTTTAAAAGAGCTTAATCTGTTGATACCGCAAAGTATTATTTGTGTGTGTACCTTACAGAAAAGCAGTGAAATGTATGTTACATGCAGTGAGTATAAAATAACAGCTTTAGCAGAGGGTGCCAAATGGCTTAAGCAGCAGATTGGTTAATTAATGAAAAATTAGGTATTGTAAAATAAGTTTATGGTTTTGCCTGCTGTTGTTCTAAAAAAAAGTGAAAAGTGTGCTTCTTCCACTACAGGGAGGCTGGAGTACCTCCATCATAATCATATGTAAGCATGGGAAAAATGATCTGAACCTGCAACATTCTACATATCTTAGATCGAAGCACAAGCTCACTCATTGCTGCCATTAACTGGCAACAGTAAAAGAGACCAGGCTGTTTAAGAGATGTATGTTTGAACCACTCTTGATTTGCAAAACCTTGTAAATTGTGCTAACATATTTAAACAATATTTTAAATTAATTGTATGCATTTAGCAATACTATATGATTAAGCGCAAGGGTAAAAGTATGGCACCCAGTGTATTCCCATGAGATTCACACAAAACATTTAGGTCATACACCTAGCCCACCCCCTGCTTCACCAGCTCTACAACCATATCAGTTTAGTATGTGCCAAACAGATGAGACTACCAATCATTTTATTTTAATCTTGTGTAATTTAATGGCTGATGATCTAAAGTTCTCAGTTCAGATGAGATGATCCAAAATGATCCTTTAGCTCTGAAAATATCCCTCAAATTATTCTAGGAAGGCAAATTTTACAACACTTCTCTAAGGGGTGTTCTCTGCATTTCTGGATGTGAAGAAAAGACAATCCCATTAAATTAAATTGCATGACATTAGTCTTATTACATTTGCAGTTTGTTCTTTGTATTTTATATTACTTTAGACTTAAGATTTTGTCCTTTACATTTTAGAACATTTTAATCTTTTGCACTTTCTATTTTGTATTTTAATGCTATTAGATTCTGTACACTGCAGTGATATTACAAATTCTGATTATGCTTTGAAAGTTTGAGTAACTTTAACAAATTAGGATCATATTTGGCACATTTCTGTATATATTTTAAGAATTACATTGCACTTTATATTAGTTCTATGTAAAATAAGCCTGATAGTTTCAGAAATTGATAGGGACAGGTTAGTTCTTTAGGTTTAACAGGATAGTTCTCAGGGTGTGTCTGAATCTCTCACACTTTTCAATATATTCTCTAAGCATTTTACACCTGAAGGTCTCACTGATTTTCCTCACCAGCTGCATGCAGATAATGTTTGCTCAAAATTCACAATACACTTGCTTAACTGTCAGAAAAGTAATGTGTACTAAAGTAGAAGTAAATGCACTTTAAATTGTAGTGAAAATGCTTGTTTCATTTCTATTTGCTCTAATCTGAGAATTTAAATCAATGCTAGGTGCTCCCCTGTTAACCTTACTCTCCCCTGTGAGATTCTCTATCCCAGAGAGCTTCATTACTTTGTATGAGAGACAGCTCTCATCTCTCTGGGACTTTCGGGTTCAGCCCCAGTTAGTTCAGCCCCCCATGAAGCCAGCACTATAATTTTTCGCCAATCTAAAGAATTTTTGATCATAGGGCCCTTAGTATTTGGAGTATACTGTCTGTTTTGCAGTAATTAGATTGAGCACCCAAAATAAAAAATTCAATTTCCTTGATTAAATGAACATCAAATTTAAAATGTTATTTCGTCATAATGAGCCAGATTACAAGTGATATGTTACATATACTTTTTTCGCTTACGTGCTAACACCACTAAGAGTAAGCTTTTAACATGGGCGGGTTAGCACAAGTATAAGAGATGAAAGTAAAAAGCACGCAGGTGAATCCCGATGCATGCTAACTTCAGGACTTCGGATATCACAACGACATTAACTTCTCTTCCCCATAGGCTTTTTTTTTTAAAGCGTGCCCCATTGAAGTCTAACACATCGCTTGTGCGCTAACCCAACACCACGTTAGACCAACTGGGCTAAACCCGAAGTGAATTATGAATATTTCACATTCCAATGTTCTTCACATAGAAAAAAATGTTCTTTTTATTTTTAAATATATATACAGTATATATGATTATTTTGCAAAATATATATCTATATCTATATATATATCTATATATATATATATATATATATATATATATATATATATATATAAAAAAATAATATATATATTAAAAAAACAAAGAACATAAAACATTTTTTTCTATGTGAAGAACATTGGAATGTGAAAAATTTACATTAAAACACACAACAAATATTTAAATTGAATATTTAATTTTCATGTTAAATGTATTTGTCTGGGAAGGGCTCCAAAGTGTGTATATATGTGTACATATGTATATATGTGTTCATATGTGTGTATATATATTTATGTATACAGATATATTAATACATAAATACACATATATACATATGTGTAGCATGCTGCAAAAGATATGCATAAGATGCAGCCCTTGAAAAACTTCTGGAGTGTTGTTTATCTTACTTCCTTTGCTGTGGCCAATTAGAGACATATGTAAATTATCTCTTGCACATATCAACCAATCACTGTACAGCACAGTGGATGCTAGGGTTCTGCATTTTACAAATTAGTTAAATTACAGTAAAAGTAAGCAAAATAAATAATAAAAGTGCATTGTAAAAATTTTAAATTATGCATAATTAAACATTTTGGGAGACAGACATTTTGAGTTTAAAGGGACAGTAAAGTCATAATCAGACATTCATGATTTAGACAGAGCATACAATTTTAAACAACTTTTCAATTTACTTTTATTATTTAATTGCTTCTTTCTCTTGTTATTCTTTGCTGCTTTTCAAGATAAACATTTTCAGCTTTACAAGATAACCCTTTCAGCAAATAACCTAGGTTCTAGCTGCTGATTGGTGGCTGCATATATATACTGATTGTCATTGGCTCACCCATGTGTACAGTTAGAAACCAGTAGTGCATTGTTGCTCTTTCCACAAATGATACCAAGAGAATGAAGGACATTTGATAGTAGAAGTAATTTGGAAAGTTGTTTAAAATGGTATGTTCTACCTAAATCGTGAAAGAAAAAAATTGGGTTTCATGCCCCTTTAAAGGGACATAAAACCCCAAAAATGGCCTTTCATGATTCAGACAGAGCATACAATTTTAAACAACTTTGCAATTTGATCAAATTGTCTTTGTTTTTGTATTATCCTTTGTTGAAAAGCAGGAAGGTAAGTTTAAAAGTGTGCACGTGCCTGCAGCACTATATGGCTGTGGTTTTGCAAGAATGTTATACATTAGCAAGAGCACTAGATAGCAGCACTATTTTCCATCATGTAGTGCCCCAAACATGTGCACGCTTCCTATCTAGATATCTCTTAAAGGGACAATCTACACCAGAATTTGTATTGTTTAAATAGATAGATAATTCCTTTTATTACCCATTCCATGGTTTTGCATAACCAACACAGTTATATAAATACACTTTTTACCTCTATTATCTTGTATCTAAGCCTCTGCAAACTGCCCCCTTATTTCAGTTCTTTTGACAGACATCCATTTTAGCCAATCAGAGCTGGCTCCCTGGAATTCCACGTGCGTGAGCACAGTGTTATCTATATGACACACATGAACTAACACCCCCTAGTGGTGAAAAAATGTCAAAATGCCCTGAGAGAAGAGGCGGCCTTCAAGGGCTTAGAAATTAGAATATGAACCTCCTAGGTTTAGCTTTCAACTAAGAATACCAAGAGAACAACGCAAAACTGTTGATAAAAGTAAATTGGCAAATTGTTTAAAATGACATTCTTTATCAAGAGGCCGAAGTAAATTTGATAACAGAAATACAGAAATACATTGGAAACTTATTTTTAAAATGGTATTATCTATCTGAATAATTTAAAAAAATGTTGGGTTTCATGTCCCTTTAACATTAGCTGCCTACTATATGCTAATCTAAAACGGTGTAACTCAATCTGAATGTTTTAAATTATACTGAAACATTTATCTTATTTTTCACAAACAAAGGAACATATTGATTAATAATGTTCACATGTACTCTGTCTGTTTCCTCTGTTATTTCTGGCATTTAAAGTGTTCCCACCCAGTGAGGATTCTTCCGTTACTGCTGTCTATTAGGAATGGCACATCCTTATAATGACACTACTGGAAAGAAATAATAATCAAATGCAGCACAGATTAAACTAATTTCACAGTTTACCCATAATCATGTAACAACTTATTATGCTTTTCTCTAGATATTATTTAAAGCACCATTACATACAGTAGAATTGTATAATAAACAAATGCACAATAAAAATACAATTCACTAACACTTTGAACTTCAAATTATCAGTAGATTTTTTTCTGAGATATTTCAAAGATTATTTAATTTACCTATCCATTGTATCATGTGACAGTCATCAGCCAATTACAGACTCATATATGTATAAACTGTGAACTCTTGCACAGGGATGGTCTGGGACCAAAAATAGTCCCATGCATTTTAAGGCAAAGCAGCCGACTCCCCTCCCCTTTATGTAATTTAACCATATCTAAAAACTGACAAGTATAAGGTACTAGTTTGATTTACAAAAAACATTAAACGTTTGTATAACCCTCCTGTCACTGTATTTAAAAAAAAATTGGTTGCCATTAAATAGTAAAAAAATAAATAAATGTAATTTAAAAATAACAAAAAACAGTTCACATTTAAATAAAGAATAAGGGATTATTGCTTATTAGCCTGCGTAGTGAAAATCACTCAAAATAGCAGCCACCTAGACACTTGTCATCATACATAAGCTGCATTATCAGAGAGAAAAAACACACAAAGACATCCACACACATACACAAACATAACCAGTAAAAGCACAGCAGACATCCACAATTACACAAAAACAGGCACCCACAGGCATCAAAAGGCATCATCAAGAGGAGTTGCTTCTCTGTGATTGGCTCACAGACACAGCAAGGCAGTGAGAGGCAGGGAAGGGCTGGCCTGCATCCCCCATAAATAATAATGCTGGTGACTGGGTGAGGCCTAGGCAGCCAGGCCAGGCCCAAAACTGTACCCTGCCCACTAGTCAAATGCCCTGTATGCCCTATGGCCAGTCCGAGCCTGCTCTTTGCACATGCTCAGTAGGAGTACCTCAGAAAGTGTGCAGATAAAAATACATTGAGACCATTATGTTAATGTCATTTAAACACTAGAGCTGCAAAATTATACACATGGCTATAACACAAGTAGTAGTTTACTTTTATAAGAAGTATCTTTGCTGTACTATATTTTTATATATTGAGATTGTACTGAGGAGCATAGCTAACACTAATTTAAAGGGATAGAAAGGTCAAAAGTGAAATGTGCATGGGTGACATTTAATTTTAAATACAAGCCTTTTTGGAATATATCTCTTTTAGCAAAAATACTTCTAGTAAAAGTTATTGCTGGTTTCAGTAGCATACACACATATGCTGTGCCCTGTGCACCAGCATTCAAATACCATTTATCAGAGAGTCATGGTGTTTGAAACTTGATCCTGTATGTACATGTAGCAAATGTGTGTATTCCCCTGAAACTGTAATAACTTTTACTAGAGGCATTTTTGTTAACTTTCTATCCTTTTAATCACATACCCATTTGTGTGTTTGGCACAGAAAGGGTTAACAGACCTTCTCTACCTTAACCAATCTGTTACAGTCTAGCTACTTCAGGCAAGCCTGTGACTTAGTTTAGTGAGTGCAAGAGTTAACAACACTCTCTAATCTGTCCTAGACTTAGAATAAATGCCCCAAATTCCTCTTTTAATGCCATCCACACTGAACTATCTCTAAGCTGCCACCACTTAGGATTTATTTATGGGAAATCTTAAGGAAAAATGCAGACTTACAAATTAAATCCCAGAATACAGTTTAGCAAAAATAATCTAAAATCAAAGTAATAATACTACCAGTCTCTTTCAGTAATGTGGTTCAAATATTAGACAAAAGCAAAAGCTTAATAAGTGAATATTTATTATGCGAAAAATTATGCACAGTGCATTATTAATAAAAAGATGTTAAAAAAGAGAATTATACACAAGCAAACAGTTTTAAAATGAAAAGGTGAAATAACAGACTTTATACTTTACTAGCTTAGGTCTGCCCAATGGAGATGGCAGGAAAGATGGTCATTCACGCTGTTGGTATACAGCCTCCCACATAGAATAAACAACTTGTATTGTTAAACACAAAATGTTATACCTGTTTCTCTGATATCAAATTGCTTGACCCAACCTCTTACAGAGGGCCAGACATATCCATTCCCCCTTTTTTCCAGAGATATCCACTCCCCTCTTTCTACAACGTCATAAAGTTCAGAGACTTTGGCTGAAATTATAGAACACCTTATAACTTCTGATATCCATATTCATTGCATACACATATATAAGCAATTTCCCAGTGACATCATGAGAATTAGTTTGGTACCAAATATGACATGGTTGTCATATTTTCATAATCTAGTATCATAACATGGTTAAAAGCATGTCTCAATGTGTACTACTGTCCTCTTATTGACCTAATCTAGCTCTGGGGAGAGGGCACTGCTTTTCGTCTCCTGTGCTGACATTTTTACTTTTCTTGATGCATCAATAGATATGCAATAGCATTTGGTCAAGTGGAACTTAGAAAGTATTTATTAGGGGGTTGGCCTATCAAAAGCAAAACACACCAACACATTTCTTCTGGAAAAACAAATGTTTTTAGCACACCAGCTACAGAAAATTAACCCTTTAACATCTAAATCATGAAGTATTCATGACACCAGATATTTCCAAATTAACTTTAGAACAACCACATAGTCTGATATTTTATGATATTCTTATAATAAAGCCTCTATCACCTTGGTTTAGGGAGAGCTAAAATGGGATCTTGGTCTGTTGGAGTTCTGTGAGAACTGAAATTTAGAGAGAGCTATTTTATAAAGCAGTACACAATCCTTACTTGTCTGTTATTATAAATATGCACATTCCATTGCAAAGTTGAATACAAGGTGGGGAGCAGATTCAGCAAGGTCATGTGAGGATATATTAATATATTGTACAGAGCACCAAACAAAAAGCAATGCAGCTCATGCCCCATGTATATATTGACTCACATTGTCTGGTCCTTTCTAGTTTAAATTACCTCTGCTATAGTTGCTTATGGTAACCTACTGTTCACCCATACATTGGGCATGGTTGATGGGTTTTTGTTTTTTTTGCAGTTCACAATGCATAATTCCCAAAATTTAGAAAACTTTACCTAGGACTTAATGAGTGGGGTGGCATCTCAGTGGCTCCAGGCAAGATTTAGACAATTTTGCCAAACTGGGTGGGGTTTTTGGTAAGGTATAATGTTTCTGAAAGAGAAACCTTGCACTAATTTTATATCTGCAAAAGTGTTTCACCTCCTTTCCAGGTTTCTGGTGCACTTCTACATTTTGTTTTCAACTGCGGTCTTCAAGTCCCCCCAACAGGTTTTCATTATAGCTGAACCACTGCACAGGTGAAATAATCAGCTGATGGTTGAGAGCAGGTTAGTAACCATGGTTACTGAACAGATGATTACTTCACCTATGCAATGGTTCAGCTATAATGAAAATCTGGTCTGTTGGGGTACTTGAGGACCGCGGTTGAGAAACAATGCACTACTACACATATGAAGATACTGAAGCTGCACTGTATATGTCTAGATCTCTTCAGACTACAATGGACTCTGCACAATTTCTGTAACAATTCAGTATTTTTTGGATGGCAATATATACCAATTATGAAATCAGCACTCGCTGGTCTTGAGTCAACAAAACTCATATTTATTTAGTTTTGAAATGTCAGGAGACCAAATGACACTAACAGAAATTAAATATTCAGAACTGAAAAAAAATATCTAAGCTCCGTCAATCATACGTGTCCTTTGGCTCACCATCTGTCTACAGGGGAGGAGCGGTACAAAAATAAACTAAATATATATTCAGCACATGGACACTTGCTCTGTCATCAATGACACGTCAAATTTGTCACTCAGGAACGGCCACCACATAGGGTGTCAAAACGTAGCCTATACATTCAGCACATTGCTACTGGCTTCTTCATCAATGACACATAAATGATGTTGCTCAAGACCACCCACCACATACGATGTCAAAACTAAGGGGCCGATTTAAGAAGCAGCGTATGCTGCTGTTTCCGCGCAAGCCTTCAGTTAAGAAGCAGCGGTCTAAATGATTACTATGTTGAAAACAGTAATAAGTAAATGTCCATATGTGGTGCATACAAAGTGTCTTTCCACTAAGCAAAATCTGCAGCCTAAGTATCAATATTACTGACGTATCCATAGAGGCATATTATAAAAAAAATTACACAGAAAAAAAAACTATTGCCAAAAAAAGCTGCTTCTATCAATTAATAGCAGGATTTCAGAGAAAAAAACAAAAGCAACTTAAATAAACCTGTAGGAAGAAAATATCATTAAGGCATAATTAAAAACAATAATATCAAATTCCCAACACACAGGTCTAGAATAATACCCAGAGTGTGGGACGTGCTGAAAGTAAAATCAGCAATCAGGCTTCATTTATTTGTATATACTCCTGAATATGGAGAAAAAGGTCAAGCCATCTCCTTAGAGAAAGCATTGCTAACCCGTATAGGTATTGTGTCCCTTGAGGATCAGAGTCTCTAATTCATAGATCCAGTCAGCTTATTTTTGTAGCAAGTGTTTAGCTCTATCCCCTCCTCTCTTAAGAGGTGATACATGGTTGATGATGATGATGAAACTGGAGGTTTTACTCACTGGACCCCTCCTTAAACATTTCTTAAACAGTTTCTGAAAAGGGACTTCCCGATTTGCCCAGTCTTATACACACTCCCAAAGATTCACAAAAATCCAACTTCACCACCAGGAAGACAAATTGTCTCTGCAAAGGGTTAGCTATTACAACCTTTGGCACAGTTCGTTGACTACCATCTCAAACCATGGGTTAAACAGATGCGGTCCTATATATAAGATTCTACAGCTTTTATTGAATCGATTACAAAACTGGACGTGTCTGTTGGGAATTTGATATTACTGTTTTTAATTATGCCTTAAAGTGATTGTAACCTTTACTGAATTAAAGACCAGTATTACATAAAACTCTTAAAAACAGATGCACTTTAATTCATTAAAGTTTACAATGATGCTTATTTTTAAAAATACTTACCTTTGCGTTATGGTAAACATAACGCA